>NW_007727230.1:150480-203176 GCF_000696425.1 Galeopterus variegatus
AAAAAAAAAAAAAAAAAAAAAAAAAAAAAAAAAAAAGATAAGAGCTGAAATGAATACAATAGAAAACAGAAAAACAGCAGTGAAAACAGTGAAACCACTGTATTTCCTCTCCCATCACCCCTGGGCAAGGACAGAATAAATGTTTGTATGGATTTTAGGGGAAAAAAAAAAGAAGAAGAAAGAAAACAATGAAACCAAAAGACAGTTCAGAGATCAATAAAACTGATAAATCTCTAGTCAGACTGATCAGGAAAAAAAGAAAGAAAACACAAATTACCAATATCAGGAATGAGAAGTGACATTACCACAGGTTCCACAAGTATTAAAAGGATAAGAAAGGAGTGTTACTGTCTTAGTCTGTTCAGGCTGCTGTAACAAAAATACCATAGACTGGGTGGCTTAAACAACATTTATTTCTCCTGGTTCTGGAGTCTGGGACGTCCAAGATCAAGACATTAGCAGCTTTGGTGTCTGGCCCACTTTCAGGTTCATAGATGGCTGTTTTCTTGTAGTGTCCTCACATGACAGAAGGGGTAAGGGAACTCTTTGGGGTCTCTTTTTTTTTTTCCCCCTTTTTGTCTTTTTTTTCATGACCAGTAACAGGATCGCAACCCTCGGTGTCGCGCTGTACCGTGACCGGCTACGGGATCGCAACCCTTGGTGTTGCGCCTGCACCGCACTCAGCCAGTGAGCAGACCGGTCTCTATATGGGATCCGAACCCTCGGCGGGAGCACCGCCCTCTACTGAGTGCGCCACCAGGCTGGCCCTTTTTTTTTTAAAGATGACCGGTAAGGGGATCTCAACCCTTGGCTTGGTGTTGTCAGCACCATGCTCAGCCAGTGAGCAAACCGGCCATCCCTATATAGGATCCGAACCCGTGGCCTTGGTGTTATCAGCACTGCACTCTACCAAGTGAGCCACGGGCCGGCCTTGGGGGGTCTCTTTTATAAGGGAACTATTCTCATTCATGAGGGCTTCACCTTCATGACATAATCACCTCCCAAAGGCCCCGCCTCCTAATACCATCACACTGGGGGTTTGGATTTCAACATATAAATTTTGGGGGAACACAAACATTCAGTCCATAACAGTTACAAACAATTTTATGCCAATAAATCTGACAACTTGGAAGAAGTGAACACATTCTCTGAAAAAGTTCACTGACAGCTTTGTCTAATAAATAAATTAAATTTGTAGTTAATCTTCCCACAAAGAAAACTCCAGGCCCACATGGTGCCGCTCATGAAATCTACCAAAGATTTAAGAAAGAAAGAATACCAATTCCACATTGAAAGTTGAAGAAGGAATACTCCTAACTCATTCTGTGGAGATCAGACTTACCCTGGTTAATTTTATGTGTCAATTTGGCTAGGCCATGGTACCCAGATATTCAGTCAAAAATGTCTGGATGTTGCTGTGAAGGTATTTTTTTAGATGAGATTAACATTTAAATCAGTAGATACTGAGTAAAGCAGACAACCACCCATAATGTTAGTGGACCTCATCCAATCAGTTGAATGCCTCAAGAGAAAACAGACTGAGTTCAAGGAGGAAGGAATTCTGCCTCTAGACTGTCTTTGGAGAGCTGCGACATCAACTCTTCCTTGAGTCTCCAGCCTGCCAGCATACCCTGCAGATTTTTGAACTGCCAGCCTATACAATTGCATGAGCCAATTTCCAATTTCTACAGAGAAATGGAACCAACAGGAGATTAGATGATTGAAAGATAGATAGACAGATAGATAGATAGATAGATAGATAGATAGATAGATAGATAGATAGATATAGATATATGATGGTACTTCAAAAAGTTCATGGAAAGATTCGTATTACCTTTTTTTTTTTCCTTTTTGTCTTTTTTTATCGTGTCCGGCAACGGATCGCAACCCTCAGTGTCGCGCCCGTACCGGACTGGGACCAGCAACGGGATCGCAACCCTCGGTGCTGCGCCCGCACCTCGCTCAGCCAGTGAGCGGGAACCGGTCTGTATGTGGGATCCGAACCCTCGGCAGGAGCGCCACCGCGCTCCCAAGCAGCGCACTGTAGCAGTGCGCCACTGGGCTGGCCCTCGTATTACCTTTTAATTTTATTTTTTCAGGAACTTTTTGAAGTACCCTTGTGTGTGTGTGTGTGTGTGTGTGTGTGTGTGTGTGGTTGGCAGTATACGGATCAAACCCTGGATCTTGGTGTTATCAGCATGACACTCTAACCAAGTGAGCTAACTGGCCACATCATATTGGTTCTGTTTCTCTGGAGAACACTGACTAATATTCCCTGATATTAAAACCATACAAAAAACGTTATAAGAAAAGAAAACTGCAGACTAAACTCCTTCATGAAGGTAGATGCAAAAATTCTTAACAAAATTTTAACAAATTTAATACAATGATACGTAAAAAGAATAATATGTAATGACCAAATAGAGTTTATTTCAAGGATGCAAGACTGGTTTTAAACAGAAAGGACATTGTTGGGTGGGAGGGAGGAGAGGGAGGAGGGAGGGGTGTTTCGGTAGTGGGCCACAACAATCAACCTCATTGTATATCGACAAAATAAAATTAAGAAAAATAAATAAATAAATAAATAATTATTTTTTAAAAAAGACTGGTTTTAAAGATGTCATCAATGTTATTTACCATACTATCATATCAACAGACTAAAAACATAAAACCATATGTCAGGGTTCTCCAGAGAGACAGAACCATTAGAATATATATATGAGAGAGAACTTGTTAGGCCAATTGGCTCTTGCAATTGTGGAGGCTAAGAAAACCCACGGTGGGCTGTCTGCAAGTTAGAGAACCAGGGAAGTGGTAGAATGGTCAGTCCAAGTCCAAAGGCCTCAGAACCAGAGAAGCTGATAGTGTAACTCTCAGTCGGAGGCCTAAGTTCTGAGAACTGGGGCAGGGATGAGCCACTGATACAAGTCCCAGAGTCCAAAGCCTGGAGAACCTGGAGGTGTGATGTCCAAGAGCAAGAAAAGGGTGTCCCAGCTCTGGAAGAGAAAGTAAGTGAATTGGCCTTTCCTCTATCTTTTTGGATAGAGGGCCATCAGCCAGTTGGATGGTGACAGCCCCCTTTGAGTGCAGATCCTCCTTACTCAGTCCACTGATTCAAATGTCAGTCTCATCTGAAAACATCCCCACAGACATACCCAGCAACAATGCTTAACCAGTTATCAGGGTATTCCTTAATCCAGGCAAACTATACCTAAAATTAACCATCACACCATATAATCATGTCAGTGGATGCAGAAAAAGCATTTGATGATAGCCAACATCTATTTTAGATAAAAATTCTCAGCAAAGTTGCTCTACTAGGGCATCTAAGAAAAACCTACAGCTAAAATCATACTTGATGAAAGAAAATGCTTTCCCCCTAAGATTATAAACACGGTGAGAATGGCCTCTCTCCACTTCTATTCAACATTGTACTCGAGGTTCTAGTCAATGTAATAAGCCAAGAAACAGAAAAAAAACACATCCAGATAAGAAAGGGAAAAATTAAACTGTCTTTATTCACAAACAACATGATCATCTATATAGAACACCCAGTGAAATCTATCAAAAAAGCTACTGGAATTAAGAAGTAAGTTTAGCAAGTTTGCAGGATATACGATAGATACACAAAAATCAATTTCAATTGTATATACAAGCAATAAACAATTGGAAATTTAAATTGTAAAAATACCCTTTACAATAGCATCAAAAAATATAAAAAATTACTTAGGGATAAATCTGAAAAAATGTATGTTTACAGATTGGAAGACTCAACATTGTTAAGATGTCAATTGTCCCCAAGTTGCTCTATAAATTCAGTGCAACCCTGATCAAAATCCCAGCAGGCATTTTTTTAGTAACAGAAGTCAATTCAAATGGGAGTGTAAAGGACCTAGAATAGTCAAAACAACTTTCTTTCAAAATTGTATCCCAGCCATTCCACTCCTGAGTATTTATCCAAAAGAAATAAAAGCATATGTCTGCACAATGACTGATATAAAAAATGTTCATAACAGCTTTGTTCATAATAGCCAAAATGAGTAAACAACTCAAAAGACTATCAACCAGTGAATGGATAAACAAATTGTGGTATATTCATACAAAGTAGTACTACAGAACAATAAAAAGGAAAGAACTATTAGTACATGCAACAAGATGGATGAATCTCAAAATAATTATGCTGAATATAAGAAGCCAGATTGAAAAAGGGTACATATTTCGTTTACATAAAACTTTAGGAAAATGAAAACTAATCTATAGTAACAGAAAGCAGATCGGTGGTTGCCTGGGGGTGGGGATGAGGATGGGGAAGGATCTTCTCAAAGAGTTGAATATGTTCATTATCTTGATTGTGGTGATGTCTCACAAGCGGATACATATGTCAAAATGTATCAGATTTTATATTGTAAATATGTATAGTTTATTCATGTCAGTTTACCTCAACAAAGCTGTTTAAAAAGAGAGAGAGAGAGCAGCAGGATCAAGCCTCTAGAAGGACTCAGATGGAGCACAGTGTTCCTCAAGTTTGGCTTCACACTGGAATCACCTTGGGCAGTTTTAAATATCCCATTGCCCAAGCTGCACCCCAGACCAATAAAATCAGAATCTCAGAGGTGACAATCAGGAATCAGTGTTTTTAAAGCTCCTCAGGAGATTCCAGTGTGCAGCCAATGTTGAGAAGTGGCGAATGGGGTACATAAGAGAATATGAGGAATACCAGGGATAGTGTGCAAGGTGTGGGAAGGATCCAAAGTGTGGGAGAAACACCAGTCATGGGAGGAAAGCTCAAGGTAGAGAGACCCAGTGGGAAAGTAGGATCTTGGGTTAGGATGACCACTGTAGTAGGGCTCTAAAGAGTAGGAATAAGTCATGACTTTGAATGAAGCATGTGTGAATTGGAAGTTCATTCAGTCTCCAATGAAATTAGGGCCTGTGTGTATCCTGAGGAGATGATGGGCAGAATCATTAGGTCTCTGGCAATGGGGTTGTTAGGTCTTTTCCTCTGAGAACCCTGGTCTAGAAAACTCCCACTGTTATTAAACTGTCCTGAGATTCTTGAAATTATCTGTGTAATCAGAGAATAAAAGGAGTGGTTTCCAGTTCAGGGATCCAGGAACAGGCATAAAGGACACCAGAGAGTAAATGGCCTCGATTCTTCCTCTCAATGAGATGCTCTCTGAATTTGGACTGCTTCAGAATTATCTGAATGATACCTAGAGTAGGGCCCCAGTATCTATATTTTTAATAAATCCCTCAGGCTCCAAAAAATTTCAGAACCACCACTAACCTCAAGGCTAAAAATGACACCTATTGAAAATGTCCCGAGCCCCCACCCAGTCTCAAACTCCAGCTTTCCAAGTAGGTGGAGAGAGATAATGTGTTTTAGTTCATGAAGGATTTCTGCACCCAGTTTATCATGCAGGGGCAGCAGGGACAGGTACTGGCAAAAGGAAGGTAAAATGGTACCGTCTATACAGGGGAAAGGGGTACCGAAGGGGCCTAGGCTGAAACCTCCTCACAGCTAGCAGCAACCACTCAACAGGGTTGTAAAGCTGAGTCCAACCCCTTAGCAGCAGTGGGACTTTGTGACACATACCCTCTGAGCCTTGGTGAGAAGTGAGTCCTAGGGCCCCTTGATGTCTCTACCACCCCCGCTCATGATGTCATGGAAACTTCTGTGGCTGAGCTCCTGAACACAGCAGCCTGCCCTGGGCTGTGGTGAGAAAGCCAAAACCCTAGAAGGACTGTGATCAGGGACTAGAGTCAACAAGTAGCTGAAGGAGTATAGTGCACGGAACCCACTGGGCTGGAAACATCAGTGGGCCAGGACGTGGTGGGAGACTGCCCATCACACTGTCCATGTGGGCCAGAGGGAGGGAAGAGATGAGGGATGACAGAGGTGGGCAGGGAGGGCAAAGTACCAGCCAAGTCAGGACAACTCCCATCCGCTGCCCAGGAGCCTTGAGAAGTTCAGGTGCCTGCTGACTGAAAGAGGACATCTTTATTGGCTGAGCAAGCAGGGAGAGTACAGTTGGTTATTGATGCTTCTGGAAGCCACCAGTCTCAGGTTCACTTGTTTCTAGGCCAGTTTCCTCCAAGACGGCTGTACTGAGCATCATCCCGGTCTCGGAGGGGCTGAGAGAGGAGAAGGGGGAAGAATGAGGAGGGGTCAGAACTCCCCTGACGAGTGCCCCAACAGGCCCTGGAGATGAGCACTCATGCCTGACTTCTCCAGACACCCCCAGCGATGAATTCTCCACTAGGACCCTTCACCCGTGCACATGACATGTGGTGTCAGCCTCCTCACCACTACTCACTCCTCCTCCCGTACTTGACGCTTTCCCCTGAGGGCTAGGGCTTACCTGATAGAGCTGGTCATTCCTCATCAGAGCTTGTGTGTCATCAGCTGGAAGAAGCAGGGAAAGAGAGTCATCAAGAGCCCAGGTGGAGGGACAGTGAGACCCCATGAACACTGCAGGGGGACTATAGCTAGTCACCTCCTCCCACACCCTCAGAAGTCTGCATGAGCATATGGACGTTCAAGTTCTTTCAACAACCAGTTTTAGGAGTCTTTGGGAGATTGCAAGAGTGACTCCCAGATGAGACTGAAACTGCCATCAGACCCATTCCTTAGCTGGTGCATGAGCCCATTAGTACACCCACACACACGCTTGGCCCTTCCATTCCACTAACCCCCAGAGAGCCTTCCAGTCTCATGTCCAGCAAAACAGTAGACTCCCAAAGCAAGGAGCAGAGTGGCAATGATGTCAGTGATGACGATACCAGCCAGGGTGGCCAAGTCCAGCTCCACGCAGTTCTGGCACACTGTGGGGGAAGGAGGAGAAAGGGGAAGTGGAGGCCTTTATGATCAAGATCAGGAAACTATCTCTGCCTCTTAGGGCAGCCCCAGGATCTCTCATGCCAAGACCTAAACTTCGGCAAGATCCTGGCCTGCTGATAGTCTCGTTACATCCAACTCTGCCTTTATCCCAAGAAATCCCTGAGGAGAGCCAGGAAGTAATCTCAGGTTCATGGGACCTTAAACAAGCCAGTGGGCCAAACCCCTCTCCCAACCGAGCCTGCAGTAACAAGGCCGCTATGGCTCCGCCTCACTCAGTTAAGCTCTTGCTCCCACTCAGACTCCCCAAATCCGGCTTGTACCATTGTAAGAGTAACCTCAGTTTGTTCAGAGAACAGATTGGTTCACCATCCCCTCTAGCCAGAAAGTTCTCACATCCAGAGGCTCCATCTATTCCAACCCAAAGGGTCCAGGAGGCACATACTTCGATAATATACTTGAATAGTAGATGTTTTGCCGGCATGAATATCTGTCCCATTACACGCATACACTCCTCGCGGGTCCAGGATGCGTTTTCCCAAGTCCAATCTTGTATCATTCGAGGACAGTTTTCCCACTGTTCCCTCTAGCCACTTGACGCTGGTATTACACTTCAAAACCACTTTGTCCTCAATTTCCTCCACGTCTATCTTGAAGAGACTCACTGAGGGGGGAAAATATCATGATTGGAGACAGCTCTTTGGTCCGCTCCAGATCTTTTGTTCCTCTGAGGCTTATACTTAATAAGGACCACTTTCCTGGTCTAGGACAGTTTATGGTTTACAGTGAGAAGGACAGAAGTCACAGGAAAAAGGCTTCAGGAAGTTCTCCAAGAACTGTAGTGGCCAGGAAAGACACAAGCATGCAGTCCAAGCAGAGGACAACAGGTCCTGAGGGATTTGGAGCAAAAGAGGAAACCATGGAGCTAGGTTGATCCAAGAACCTTCCCAGAAATTAGTTCAGACCCCTCATTAGATACAGGAGGGCAGTGTAGGCTGCTGAAGCACCAAAAGATATGGAAAGGCAGAAAAACGTTCCTCAGTTCGAGATGTCTGCATTTTTTCTCCAAGAAAACTTCCAAGTCTCCTTCCCAGCCACCTACAACACTCCCACTTCAGTTTCTTGTCCTCTTCCCTCCCCTTGGCCCCTGTTCCAGAAACTACCAAGGAATGGAACTCTCACTACTAAAGCCTTTCCCAGGGCCAATGATGGAAGTCAGGAGAAGTTTGTATGAATGACCAGCCCAGTGGTCCAGAAGAGGACCTGGGCAAATCCCATGTAAAGATTTTTAGTTGTTCTTGCTTAGGGGGAGGAGGACAAAAATTTTTTTTTATTGAATCCATTCTTGTTTCTCCACAAAATAAAGTCTTGTGGGGAGTTTAAGGGCTAGAGGTGAGCACAGCACTTTTCTAGATCCACTGAATTGCTTTAAAAGCCTGAGAACATCTCCACAACCCACAGAGGCACTAGCATCTATACCTCCAATCCCAGGGAAAAGTGGAATACACATTCTTCCTGACCATCATACTCAGTCACCAATTTGGATACAAGAGCACCCTCTAGAAAACCCCAAAATACTGCTTCTCATGCTTCTGAAACAGGTCAGGAGTACGTGTGTGTGTGTACTCAGGGAGAACATGTACATCAAATGCTTCACATCCTACAGTCATGTCTTCCTTGGGGATCTGTTTCCAGTGGAAATCCTGGGTGTCCCAGTGCAACTGATTATTAAGTGACTATTTGATGGGTTTGCCTGGGATTAAGGGGGCTCCTGGGACATGGGACCTTCAGTTTTAAAACTGAAACTGGCAAACAAGGATGAGTTGGCATCGTACTAACTGTGTAATAACTCCCCAAATCTGCCCTCCCTCCTACTCAACCTAAAGGTAACTTTTCTCTTACAGCATTCCTCTGAATGCTGGGGCATGGCTCCAGGTGGTGATATAATGATGGCCAAATGACCAAGAGTCCTCATCCCAGAAGCCATCTGCCCTAAAAGGAGCTGTGCGTGTAGCTCTGCTCCTGTCACCAGCCCTAGGCTCAAGCACACTCATGCAGAACCATTTCCTATGGATCTCTGGCCTAAGACCTTCAGAGAGACATCCAAGGCCAACATGCACCCCTGGATGGAGTTGGTCAAAACCAAAAGTTTATTTCCCAGACCCTGTGCTACATCTTAGCCCTGCCCTCCATGACACCCTGGGGTGCCTGGTGAAGTGAAGCTAGCGTTGAGAAGCACTTTCCAGTGGACCTCGCTCCCAGTGGTAATGTTCCTCTCAGGTCCCTTCCCCCATCCACCTGGAGAAAGCTTACCTTGGGGGAGAAGGGCAGCCAGAATCAGACCAGCCAGATACCTGCTGTGTTCCATTTTCCAGTGGAATTCATCCAATAGATAGAGACAGGTCCAGGAATGATCAGCCAGAGTGAGCACTGCCCTCCCCTAACTGACTCACAGGTACCCGGAAAAAGTAAAGAGTCGGGGAGAAACTAGAAGATGTCTGCTTCTCTGCTCTCAGCTGTTGATTATGGGAGACTTTCAGGGCAGGGGCAGGCTAGGAGTGGGGCAGGAAGGAAGTGGGGCAAATTGCTCTTTCTCCGAGCAGGGAGGTTGAGGGTGGGGCAGAAGGGAGAGCAGAGAATATGGAAAAGGTTGCCTGGGCTTCTGGGAAATGAAAGGAGATTTAGGATGGCCTTTCCTGAGTCACTGATAAAAAACAAGAACTTGAGAGTTCCTGTTGACAAAATAACTACATTTACTCACCACCTAAAAACTGCCACCTCTCAAAGCCCCTTGAGAGAAGCTAAGAGCCCTGTGGCACATAGCCATACCAGCTGGGTTCCTCCTATTCCTGGTCTTTCTTGGGACCCTTCACTAGGCATCCTGGGACACCAAATCAAGCAGCTTGTTTCCAGTGGGGGGTTGGGCTTTAAAGCCCCCCAGCCAGAGATTTCAATCCTGGCTCCAAGACTACCTACTTTGCCTACTAGTGGGGCCTGGGCCCATCATGGAATATGGAATTTTTGAGCCTGTTCTCTCAGCATGGTTGTAAGGATTTGAACAAAATGTTTGCATGGTGCCTAACACATTGTATGTGCTCAATAAGAGGTAGTTATTAATAACAATATAATTGCTCACAGGCTGAATTGACCCTCCCCAGGAGACTAATGGACTTTTTCCCCTGTGATCTATGGGGATCTGAAACTCCACACTTCTATGGTTGGACTGTCTTTTGCCTGAGGACAGAGTCATGTCTGTCTTGCTCACTGCTGTATCTTGGCCTGGCACCTAACAGGAGCTGTGTAGATTTTTGTTGACCCATTGATTGACTGGCTGAGGGAGACAGAGACCTGAGATCCTGGAAACTCAGTCCAGGCCCTGGCCCATGGAAAAGTGCTGGCCTGTGTTATTGGAATTGTCCCACCTATTCCCTTCCAGGTAGGCATCTCTTTGATGCTCTCAAAAGAATAGTAGAAAAATCCTTCATGAGGTGACTTTCCATTCGGAGCTCCAGCCCCAAGCACCTGAGAATCCCACCTACATTCATTGGTTGTAGCAACAAGAACTAGCAACAAGCAATAACTGGTTACAATTCTAGCCCTGGACCATCTCCCACCCAGCATCCAAAGTAGTTCTCTGCACAAGCTCTGAGTGGGAATCCAGCACTCTCTCCCTCTGCCTCCCCACCACCTCTACCCTCCACGTCTTAACGGAAGAGCAAGAGACATCTGCACCTGCAGCCCTACTGAGGCCCCTGCAGCCCACACTTGAAGCGGAGGGTGGAGGCTCTGGGTTTTGCCTTCTCACAGGGGCCCCAGCCTCAAGGGTGCTGGGCGGAGCCAGGCTAGCTGCTGCACAGGCTGGCTGGCTGCTAAGGGCTTCTGTGTGCTTCTGCAGAGAAAGGACAGAGACTGACATGGAGATGGGGAGAGGTCTGGTGGCCCTCATCCTGGTTATCATTCTTCTTCAAGGTAAGGGCCTGCTAGGGGGTCTGGTAACCTGGTGAAGGGCTCAAGGGAAGAGGCTATCACGAGAGAGACATGAACATTGGGATCCTCAACCTTGAGTCTACCTCAGATGTCACCTTAGAGTTCATAGGAGGAAGGGCAAAAATGAAGTCTCTGAGCATTCTGTGCGAGATGGAGTCCTCCTCTCTGAGAAACCAGAACAGAAGACTAAACGGCTACCACCTACCACCGCCATCTTAGGTTTGAATTGTAGCCCTAAAGGGCACAGGCCAGGAAATTGAAAGGAAAAGGTATGAAGAGGTATTCAGAGCTGGGGTTAACAGTAGACCTATGAAGCATTCACTCTGTTGGTCAATTGGCCAACAAATATGAGTGAGATCCTAATATGTGATAGGTCAGGAGGATATAAAGATTAATTAAAAACTTCTGCTCTAAAGAGCTCATAGTCTGTTTAGAGAGATAAATTTCAACATTGTCAAACTCAGTGTAAGGTACCGTATGAGGTGTCTAGACAAACATTCAGTTGGAAATTTCCAACAGGAAGTGGATGAATTGGGTTGATGCCTGGAGTCTGGACACATTGGAGGAAGCTAAAACCATGAGAGATGTTGAAATCACACAAGTACTATGTAAGATGTGAGAAAAGGGGGGCTGAGGATGGAACTGTGAGGACACCAACTTTTAAGGGGCAGTTAGGAAAAAAATAGAAAATCTCAGAAAGAAATAAAGGAATGATCAAAGAGCTGGAAAAATCAGAGGAGTGTAACATCATGGAAACCGAGGGAAGAGAGAGCTGCTTGGACGATTCCTAAGGGGATAAAATGTTAAAGAGAGTCTGCTAATATAAGAATATATGTCAAAGTCTAAGTCTGTGGGATTTAGCAAAATAAAAGTCATAGGTGATTTAGAACAGTTTCAGTGGGGTAGTATGAGTGGAAGCCAAGTGGAAATGAGCAGAAGGTGAAGGGCAGGTGATAAAGAGCAGCAAGTGTAGACTATTCTTTAAAGAAACTTAGATAAGAAGGGAGAAGACATCAAGCAGTAGGTAGAGATGGAAGTAGAGTCAAAGAAGAAATGTTTTTTGAGAGTCAGAAAAATTTGAGACCATTTCTAGCCTAAAGGAGCAGACGGTGAGTAGGTCAAGGTCCTGGAGCTGATGTTGGAAGAACGGAGTCAAGAGTGGAGTTGAGAGCAGAGGGGAAGGCAACGTGATCCTCTGAGACTAGAAGAAAGGAAGTGCAGATGGCTTGGGCTGTAGATAGGCTTGCAAAAGGAAAGGATGCTGAGGGAGAAAGGGCCATAACAGCATTTGTGTTCTCAAAAAACTAGGTGGGAGGCAATGCCACCTGCTGAAATTGAGCTTGGTGGTGGCTGAATGAGAGATTAGAAGAGGACAGGGAGGGTTTAGAATACTACACAGGCTGGGGGGCAGTGCCGAGAGCCTGAGTGAGGCAGCTGAGTAGAGTGGAAAGAGAACTGGGCTGAGCAGTAGAGAACCTGAGCCTGAGTCCAGCTCTGTCACCAGTGAGTTTTGTGCACTTGAACCATGCCTCCTCCCCAATTTGGCTACATCAACTCTCAATTCTTAAAAGGAAATAGCACTCAGTTATGCAAAATTTTTAAATGTTTGTGATCGGTTCAATCTCCTTTCCTGTGAAATCTGAGCTAGAATGAGGGGTCTCTTTGTCCTCCCATGATGATCAGGTGGTCAGGGAGAAGGGCTAGTAAGAAATCTGTTTAACTGCTATCTTGGCTTTTTTTTTATTCCATCACTCATTTATTCATTTATGCATTCATTTCATAAATATAAAGTTCCTACCATGCTCCAGGGTCCTATTCATAAACAGTTCAGCCCTGCAAGAGGTTCTAAGACAGTTGACTCCTTCCAACTATTTCCATTCTATTTTGACTCATGACTACCTCTCCCCATCACACACTCTAACTCTAACCACACTGCCTCTCTTGTCCTTTTCCAAATCTGTATCTTACTCAGCTATTCTTTCCACCCAGAATGCCTTTCTATCTGGTGAATTCCTACTCATTCTTTAAGGCAAGTACAAAAAGATAATTCATAAGTTCTACTACATTAATTACATATGTATTTATTTTTTCCACTTCATAAACTCTTTGGAAGCAGCAACTGATTCTTTATATCACCACCCCTTTCTTTCACAATGCCTAATCATGTCAGGTTATAATAGTAAATGTTTGGATTAAGTTCAATTGAATTTAATTCCAGTGCTAGGTCTCTGTAGTACGTCTACTATGCAACTCTACTACTCGGAGTTTTGAGTCAGTTTTGAGAGCTAATTGAATGGCTAACTACCCTGGAACATCCAAGTTTCTACAAGAAATGAATCTTCAAGGCCAAAGATTTTAGAAGTAACTCTGCTCTGAAGGACTTTGGCTAGTGCACGCCCACTCCTTGCCAGAGCTTTAGCTGCTAAAGGTGCAGAACATGCTGGACTGCATAGGCAATACCCTTATGTTTACCGCAATACAATTCTGATACAAACCCCTCAGAGTTAGTGTTAGGTATTATAAGGGCACGGTCCTCAACAAGACTGCCCTCACTTTAAAAGCCAGCTACAAGTCAGGGGTCCCCAGACCACTCACACTTCTGACAAACTGGCAACAAATCCAAAGGGTTCTCATGACCACCCTTGCGTTTGATAACTTACTAAAAACAACTCACAAAACTAAGGAAAGTGCTATTACAGTTTTATTATAAAAATACTGCAGTTTTATTATGAAAAATAAAACAAGGACTAGCCAAATGAAGAGACACATAGAGCAAGGTCTGGGAGGGTTCTAAACACAGAGCTTCCATGCCTTCGCCCTGTGCAATCAGAACACATCACCCTCCCGGTACATTGATGTATTCACCAACCAGGAAACTCTGCCAAGTTTTAATTGCAGTATCATGACATATGCATGACTGATTGAATCGTTGGCCTCTTGACTGAACTCATTCTTTAGGCATCACCCCCCCTCTTCCCAGCTGATATCATTGGCTTCAAAGCCCCAATACTCTAACCATATGGTTGGTCTTGACCAGCTCCATCTAGAGTTCTTCTCCTTAGCATAAACTCAGGTGTGTGGTCCAAGGGTCCACCATGAATAACAAAGGCACCCCTATCTTTCATGAAATTCTGAGAGTTTAGAAACTCCCTCTTGGGAATTTGGGACAAAGACCAGACAAATTCTTTATTATCAATTTGAGTTCAATTTGACGATTTAGTCTACATTCCAGGAAAGTAGGTAGAGACCATTATTCCAACGGATTAGGATCTCTCTTCATCTTGGCCTCAAATGACCATAGGAATACCTCATGACTCCATGAGAATACAGTGATTCAGGGCATCTGAATCACTCCATGCCCAGCTCAACGTCTATCTCTCTTCTGTCTCTACAGGTACTGTGGCACAGTCAAAACAAGGTAGGAGAAATGGCTTTTTTCTATCCTCAAACTCTGAGGAAATTCATGGAAATATGGCTTCCTACAACAGTAGAAAGAAATATAGGGGTTTAGAAGGGATGGGATGATGGGTGGTAGATAGCTGAAGTTTCCACTGCCAACCAAATCAGTGGCCTGTCATTACCTGTTCTGAGCAACTATCCTGTAACTAAGCAATTAACTGTCTGGTCCTTGCAGGAGAAACAGGATCCTAGTAGCTAGGCACAACTCAAAGTGTGACCCACGAACCAGCAGCATTGGCATCATCTGGGCACATGTTAGTAATGCAGAATCTCCCCTCCCCAGGACTACTGAATAGAACCTGAAATTTTAACAAGATCTCCATGTGATTCATGTGCTCGTTAAAGTTTATGAAACACTGCTCTAATGGTCCTCTCTTGGTACCCTGAGGCAGGGAGAATTTCAAAGGCAAGACTCTTAACAGAACAACCACTTCTTCCATTTCAGAAAACCATGCGGTAAAAGTGGATGACAATCGAGAAGATGGTTCAGTACTTCTGACTTGTGCCTTTAAAAAAAATATTGAATGGTATAAAGATGGGGAGAGAATAAGCTCCCTCAATACTAGTAAAAATACATGGCATCTGGGACAGAGTACCAAGGACCCTCGAGGGATATATTGGTGTAAAGGATCAGAAGGCACTTCAAAACCACTCCAAGTGTATTATAGAAGTATGTAATCCCCTTTGGTTTGTTTGTTATGAAATTAAGCAATACTTGATGTTCTAGTAAGCCTACTATAAAGGTGGGGAAAGGTAGAAATAGATACTAAACAGTGGTATAATAGCCAGTTCTCTTAATCTCAGCTTACCATTTTTTTTTTAACATAACAAGACAGTACCCCTGGCTTCTTGAAAAAGCATATCCAGTCCTGTAAAGCCTTGTTTACTTTTGGGTGGGCCTTATAGATTGGAGCAATTCAGCAACCTCTCCAAACTGAGTTGGGGGGTGTGGGAGACAGGGGAGATTACAAGGTGAGCAGCAGTGAGAAGTGGAGGGCAGTGAATGTAAAGCAGGGGATCTGGTTTTTCTTCTATACCACATGGTTCCTGGTAGTAAGACTGCATGGGCTTTTCCGGGACTCCTGGGGACCAAGAAACATCAAGAAGCATTGAGTTCTTGGTGCAAAGGTCTTCCCTCACCGTACCAAGCACAGAGGGAGGAGCCTGCTGCCCTCAACAGCCATTATTGCTGGTAGGCAGGAGAAAATGCAGGAAGAACAGCTTTTACACCCTGGAGGAGGTTTCACCCTCCTTTTCCACACAGTGTGTCAGAACTGCATTGAGCTAAATGCAGCCACCATATCCGGCTTTGTCTTCGCTGAAATCATCAGCATTTTCTTCCTTGCTGTTGGAGTCTACTTCATTGCTGGACAGGATGGAGTTCGCCAGTCAAGAGGTAAACGAATGTTATTAAGTGACAGATGGGACCACCGGAAACCCTCAGCTTTCTTCCTACCTGTCTCATGATCCAGCTCCCTCTGATTTGTCCTCTGTGTTTTTTAAAAACTGTTTATTGGGCCGGCCCGGTGGCGCACTGGAGAGTGCGCCGCTTGGGAGCACAGCGGCGCTCCCGCCGAGGGTTCGGATCCTATGTGGAGACCGGTTCCCGCTCACTGGCTGAGCACGGTGCGGGCACAACACCGAGGGTTGCGATCCCATTACCGGTCAGTAAAAAAGACAAAAAGGAAAAAAAAAAACTGTTTATTGAAGTAAACCTACATACAGAAAAGTGAATCACAAAATAGCTCAAAACATTTTTAACAAAGCAAACACACCCACGTATTCAGCACCCAGTTTAAGAGAGTATTACACTATAGAAGCCCCTCTTGTGGTCAATTCCAGCCACTACCCATTCCCAAGATTGAGCACTATCCTGACTTCTAACAAAAGGAATTAATCTTACCTGTTTTTGTTCTTTACGTAAATGGACCCATATACTAAGTATTCTTATGTGTGGCTTCTTTCACTCAACAATATGCTTGGGAGATTTATCCATACTCTGGTGTGTAGATGATTCTTATTGCTATTTAGTATTCCATTGTGTGAATATAACTCAATTCATTATCCATTCTGCCTTGTGTATCTGTATTTTGTTTATTTTTTGTGCAGCTTCAGACAAGCAGACTTTGTTGCCCAATGACCAGCTCTATCAGGTAAGTGCATGAAGAACGAAAGAGACATTGCTACAATTAGTGGGGGTAAAACTTCTGGATTGTGGGGCAAGTTGTTTGGAGGATACTATACAGATAAGGAACTGCTTCCAGCATACCAGATGATAGGATAGTTATCCCTTTGGGTAGAAGGGATGAAATAAAGAGAAGAGTTGAGAGAGACTGGGGTCAGCATCTAGTGAGAAAAAGTCAAAGGACACACTGAGAGTAACACACTAAGAAGTGCTGTATGTCCTCTTTCCACTCCAAGGACCATGAAGCACCCACTCCAAAGCCTTGCATATAAAAAGCACTCAATAAATTTCCATCAAATTAATTGAGGATATAAAAAAGTTAGCTTATAACTGTGCTGTACTTTCCAGCCCCTAAAGGATCGGGAAGATGACCAATACAGCCACCTTCAAGGAAACCAACTGAGGAAGAAATGAGCTCAGGACTCAGAGTAGGTGGGTTTTTCAACACCAATTCTAAGAAAGTATGTTTGCATCACCTGCCCTCCCTCCTGCTGCCAAGTTTATCTCTCTTCCCCAATCAGCTATAAGGATCAGACTCTGCAGGGTGAGGGGCAGTGTGGGGTGGTTTGGGAGGCCCTTTTCTAAAAATACTAGGGCCAATCCTGAATATCTTGGCCTAAGAAAATATAAATGCTATGTGCATCTGTAAACCCTCTTAGAGCAGGGACTCAAGCCATAAAGATGCTGAATATTAATCTCAACCTATGTTAGGGTTTCTCAACATCCACACTATTGACATTTTGGGCTACTTAATTCTTTGTAATAAGGGGCCATCCTGTGCATTATAGGAGTTATAGTAGCATCTCTCTGGCCTCTATCCACCAGATGCCAGTAGTAGCCCCCAGTGTGACAAACAAAAATGTGTCCATTTTTGTAAAAAATTACAATTTTTCTTTTTCCAATCCAGGTGTTCTCCTTTCTAGCCAGTTCTCAGAATCAAAGCAATATATTTTGGAAAACTCCTAGCAAAGAGACTTTTAGCCCTAAATCTAGACCCAAGGTTCCCAGAGGTGACAAATGGAGAAGAAAGGCCATCGGAGCAAATTTTGGTTTTTCTAAAAATAAAGTAAAAACAAGTACTCTATGGTGTTTCAGCAGTGCCACCTATTGGGAAAATCATAAAAGGAAAATGAAAAGATCAAATAACTTCCTCTATTTGAATAGAATTTTTTTCAGTTTTAATTTTTATTTAGTTTTTGTATAGATAATAATTCACATGGTTCATATTGCAGTAAAATGTCTCCTCCCACCTCCATCCCCAACCACTTAGTTGCCCTCTCCAGAGGCAAACTAGTTTCTTATATATCTTTCTGGAGGTATTCTAGGCATGTACAATATGAACAAATACTCAAGTACATATTATTCTTCCTCTATTTTTCAAACAAATGATATCACACTGTATATCTTGCATTTTTCTCTTAATAAAAACTGGAGATTATTTCACATCATTATATAAAGAACTCCTTTGTTTTTAATGCAGCCACATTTATAGGCACACTATAATTTATTTAACCAATCATCTATTCATGAGCACTTAAGTTGGTTCCAATCTTTTGCTCTTACAACAATGCTGCAATGACTAACACTGTATGAATATCATTTTTTTTTTTTTTTTGTCTTTTGTCTTTTTCCGTGTCCGGCAATGGATCGCAACCCTCAGTGTTGCGCCCATACCGGACCGGGGACCGGCAACAGGATCGCAACCCTCGGTGTTGCTCCCGCGCCTCGCTCAGCCAGTGAGCGGGAACCGGTCTGTATGTGGGATCCGAACCCTCGGGCGGGAGCGCCGCCGGAGTACATCTTTGCCTAACTTGAATCCTTTTAAGTTTATTGATACTTGTCTCATGGCACAGAATATCAACTGTCTTGGAAAATGTTTGTATGCACTTGAAAAGAATGTGTATTCTGTTGTCATTGGATGAAATACTCCATAATTATCAATGAGTTTATAGAAGGCATTGCTCAAGTCTTCTGTATTATTACTGATCTTCTGTTTACTTGTTCTATCGGTTATTGAGACAAGAGTGCTGTAATCTCAAATTATAACTGCAATTTTTTTCCATTTCTCCTGAAAGTTCTATCAGTTTTGCCTTATTTTGAAGCTCTATTATTAGTTGCATAAATGTTTAGGATTATCATATCTTCTTAATGAACTGACCTTTTGAACAATACGTAAGATTCTCTTTTGCTTCTGGTAACTATGTCTTGAAGTCTACCTTGTCTGATATTAATATGGTTACTCCAGGTTTCCTTTAATAATGTTAGCATAATATATCTTATTTCACCTTTTTAACCTTTTCATATATATATATATATTTAAAGATGACTGGTAAGGGGATCTCAACCCTTGACTTGGTGTTGTCAGCACCACGCTCTCCCAGTGAGCGAACCAGCCATCCCTATATAGGATCCGAACCCGTGGCCTTGGTGTTATTAGCACCAGCACCACACTCTCCCAAGTGAGCCACAGGCCAGTCCCTTTGTTTCTTTTTATTACTGAATAGTATTCCATTGTTTGGATATACCACATTTTGTTTATGCATGCATTCACCAGTCAATGGACATTTGGGTTGTTTCCTTTTTTTTTTTTTTGCTATTATAAATAATGCCGCTATGAACATTCTCATGCAAGTCTTTGTGTGGACATGTTTTCATTTTTCTGGGTAGATACTAGGAGTGAAGAATTTCTGGTTCATTTGGTAAATTTACGTTTAACTTTTTTTTTTTTCCTTTTTGTCTTTTTTCGTGACTGGCAACGGATCGCAACCCTCGGTGTTGCACCCACACCTCGCTCAGCCAGTGAGCGGCCGGTGTGTATGTGGGATCCGAACCCTCGGTGGGAGTGCCACCGCGCTCCCAAGCGGCACACTATAGCAGTGCGCCACTGGGCCGGCCCATGTTTAACTTTTTAAGAAACTTCCAAACTTTTCCAAACTACATGTACCACAAAATTACAATTAGGTAGGAGGAATAAGTTCTGGTGTTCTATTACACAGTAGGGTGACTATGGTTAATATTAAGGTATTGTATGTTACAAATTAGCTACAAGAGAGACCTTTGATAGTTCTCACCACAAAGAAATGATAAATACATGAGGTGATAGACACGCTAAATACCGTTTTGATCATTATACAATGTATATGTACTCATATAGAAATATCAAATTGTACCCCATAAATATGTACAATTAAAAAGTGTCAATTAAGAAAAAAATTTAAAAATTAAAACTAGCTGTACAGTTTACATTCCTCCAGCAATGTAGGACTCTTGTTTTTCTGTATGCTCACCGACATTTGTCACTGTCTATTTTGATATAGCCATTCTAGTGGGTATAATATGGTATATTGCTGTGGTCTTAATTTGTATTTTCTTAAGGACTAATGATGTTAAGCATCTTTTCATGTGTTTATTAGCCATTTATACATTTTTAGTGAAATGTCTATTCAAATCATTTGACGATTTTTTAATTGGGTTACTTGTCATCTTTCTACTGAGTTATGAGAGTCCTTTATCTGGGGTGCAAGTCCTTTATCAGGTACATTATTTGGAAATATTATCTACCAGTCTGTGGTCTGTTTTTTCACTTTCTTAATGATGGCTCTTGAAGTGCAAAAGTTTTAAATTTTGATAAAGTCCTCTTTATCAACTTTTCTTTTACATATTGTGCTTTTGGTGTCATGTCTAAGAAATCTTTGTCAAACCCACAGTCACAAAGATTTTCTTCTATGTTTTCTTTCTTAGAGTTTTTATAGTTTTAGCTCTAACAATAAATGTCATTTTGAACATGCTTAAGACTATTTGCATCAAATACAAATAAGTGGAATTGTTGGGTCACAATGTATTTGCACTTGTAATTTTATTAAATATCGTCAAATTGCACTTCATAGAGGTTGTACCAATACATACTACCCATAACAATAAACAAAAGTGCCTGTTACTCCATACATGTTCCAACAGTGTATTGTTAAACTTTTTGAACTGTGCCAATCTGATAAGTTAAAAATGGCATCCCAGTGTAGTTTCAATTTACATTTTTCTCGTTAAAAATGGAAATGAACTATTCATTTTTCCTTCTTATGAAATAAAGGCTCACATCCTTTTGTCTTTTTCTAATTGAATTCTACCAGTCCCGTACATTTTTGGGAAACTAGATCTTTTATTGACATTAGTTGCAAATATTTTCCAAATTTGTTATGTTTTTTAACTTTCCTTATGGTTGGTTTTTCATGCACATTTTACAAATATTTGCATGCAGTAAAATTTACTGGCCTTTTATGGCTTCTGGGTTATGTTTTATATTTAGAAAGGTCTTCCCCCTTTTTAAGATTTTTCTTTTTAAAAAGTTCTCTCATGAATTCCTCTAGCATTTTTATGGTTTCATTTTATATATTTAAACCTTTGATCCATCTTAAATTAATTTTAGTTTAAGGCCTAACATATCAACCAACTTTAAGCCCAGATAGCCACCCAATTATTCTAGAAATTTTTTTTTTTCTTGTGACTGGTAAGGGGATTGTCACCCGCACCGCGCTCAGCCAGTGAGCGCGCCGGCCAACCCTATATAGGATCCGAACCCATGGCCTCGGCACTCCCAGCGCCAGACTCTCCCGAGTGAGCCACGGGGTCGGCCCCAGAAATATTTATTGAATGATCCATCTTGTGTGTGGCTTTTTATTGTTTTGTTTTTTGGTGGCTTGGTGGTAAGGGGATTCAAACCCTTGACCTTGGTGTTACCAACACCATGCACATTATTATTATTATTATTTTTTAAAGATGACTGGAAAGGGGATCTTAACCCTTGACTTGGTGTTGTCAGCACCATGTTCTCCCAAGTGAGCCAACCGGCCATCCCTATACAGGGATCCAAACCCGTGGCCTTGGTGTTATCAGCACCACACTCTCCCAAGTGAGCCATGGGCCGGCCCAAATTTTAAATGCTATATTACCACTCTACTCTCACTAGATAGTAAGCTCCAGGAGAAAAAAAGACTTGTGCTTTTTCACTACGGTATCTTAAGGAACTATATACAGTGGTAGACACACAAAGATCGCACAGTCCGTTTTTGTGTGTATGGTAAAATATACATAACATAAAATTTATATACATAAAATTTACCATTTTAACTACTTTTAAGTGTTCTATTCAGTGGCAATAAGTACATTCACAATATGCCCATTAAACAATAACTCCCTGTCTAGTCTGTTTTGTGCTGCTGTAACAGAATACCTGAGACTGGGTAAGGGCCTTCTTACTGCGTCATCCCACAGTAGAAGGCAGAAGGGCAAGATAGAGAAGGGGGCCAAACTCATCCTTTTATCAGGAACCCACTCCCAAGATAACTAGCCCACTATAGCAATTAAGGCATTAATCCGTTTAAGGCATTAATCCGTTCATAAAGGTAGAGCCTTCATGACCTAATCACCTCTTAAAGGTCCCACCTCTTAACACTGTTGCATCGGGGATTAAGTTTTCAACACATGAACTTTGGAGGACACATTCAAACCATAGCACTCCCCATTCCCCTCTCCCCCCAGTCCCTAGTAACTGCTATTCTACTTTCTGTCTCTATGAATTTGCCTCTTAAAGGCATTAATCCGTTCATGAAGGTAGAGCCTTCATGACCTAATCACCTCTTAAAGGTCCCATCTCTTAACACTGTTGCATCGGGGATTAAGTTTTCAACACATGAACTTTGGAGGACACATTCAAACCATAGCACTCCCCATTGCCCTCTCCCCCCAGTCCCTAGTAACTGCTATTCTACTTTCTGTCTCTATGAATTTGCCTCTTCTAAAACCATAGCACTCCCCATTCCCCTCTCCCCCCAGTCCCTAGTAACTGCTATTCTACTTTCTGTCTCTATGAATTTGCCTCTTCTAGGTACTTCATGTAAGTGGAATCATACAGTATTTGTCCCTTTGGGTCTGGTTTATTTCACTTAGCATTATAGATTAAGGTTCATTCATACTATAGCATGTATCAGAACTTTGTTCCTTTTTAAAGATGAATAACTGAGCTCTGTATATACCACATTTTGTTTATCCATTAATCTGTTGATGGATATTCTGGGTTGTGTGTGCCTTTTGGCTATTATGAACAATGCTGCTACAAACACTGATATACGCATAGTTGTATGAGTCCCTTCTCTCAGTTCTTTTGGGCATCTATCTCAAAGTGGAATTGCTGGATCATATGGTAACAGTATATTTGAGTTTTTGAGGAACCACCAAACTGTTTTTACAAAGCCGCTGCACTATTTACATTCCCATCAGCAATGTACAAGGTTCCACATCCTTGTCAACAATTATTTTCACTTTTTTTGGTAGTAGCCATCCTATCAGGTGTGAAATAGTATCTCATTATGGTTAAGATTTTCACTTGCCTAATGACTAGTGATATTAAACATCTTTTCATTTGTTTATTGGCCATTTGTGTGTGTATCTTCTTGGGATAAACGTCTATTCAGGTTCTTTGCCATTTTTGAATTGAATTGTTTGGCTTTTTTGTGTTGAGTTGTAAGGGTTCTTTATATATTCTAGATATTAATCCTTTACTACTTGCGAATTATTTTCTCTCGTTCTGTGAATTGTCTTTTCACTTGCACAGTTTTAACTCGAGAAGTATGCTGCAATTAGAGTATCTTAAAACCACCTTATTGGATGTGAATTGTCTCCTTTAACAATGTGTAAAGTTAACTTTACAGATAACTGAAATCCAACAACAGCACACTGCCTGGCACCTAATATGTCCTCATACTTTTAGTTATTATTACTGTTAATGCTTCAGATAATCTCTGAAGAGTAACAGAAGCTGCTTCAAAAAGGCACAGGATCGGTGGGAAAAACAGAAAGTAGAAGACACAGAGATTGCGAGCAGAGCCAGTAATCACTAAATCTATCTACTGCCAACACACCGGTTTCTAGGATCCACTGTCACAAGATTACTCCACCAAGCTCCAAACCACACGCCCCAACCGACCCCGTCCCCGCCCCCAACCCGATCCCAAGGCCACTTCCTGCCACTTCCGCCCCGCCCCCAGTCCGCTTCAAGCAAGTTTAGCGCGTGCGCCTTGTGGGTGCTTGCCCGCCTTGCCCGCGAGAGCCGACACACCCTGCTTCCGGCGCCGAGGTGAGAGTCCACAAGCCCCGGCGCTTAGTGATGACGTAATCTCCGGTTGCTGTGCTGAGTGGGAAGTGGGAACCCTTCGGCCACTGAGATTGTCGTGTCGTCGCTGCTGGCCCTTCAGGCGCTGGTAAGGGAAGCAATAGCTTGAGGGAAGGGGACCATTGAGTCTGCAGTGGGATTTTTTTCTCCTACTCGAAAGCCAGTCCAGGCCTCTGTATTACTCTTACCTCCTGCAAATTCCTTCACCTGTGCTTTCCTCACCACCGACCCTGTCTCTATGAACTTCGACCCTGTCTGATTTGAAACCCCTTACAGTGCACCAGCTTTTGGTGTCTTTCTGTCCATTTCTCTCCCCCTCTTTGCTATGCCCCTTTTGAAAAAGGCCGAACACTGGCCTTGCGTTATCTTTTGACTTCCTTTCTCTAGAACGTGCGCCGTGCAGGTGGGTCTCCCGTGAATCCCTTATGGAAGCTGGAGGGATAAAATACAAAGAGTAGATGACAAATAGCCAGATGTCGAGACAATAAAATTAAGCACGTGTCGTAGTAATCAAACCAATTGAATGCATGTCAACGTGTTGACATTTCTTAAGTCAGGTGATGGGTTAACCAATCATAACTCTTCTGGCACTCTGCTCCATGTTTCCTTGGTTTTAGAAGACACTTCTAGAATCGAGTGACCACAGCTCAGGAGCTTATATTTGATGGGTCTTTTCCTTGGGATCAGTTTTTTGCTCTGACAGCAAGGATGTGTTTACTCTCACTGTCATTGACTGTTTTAGTCCAACGTGGGAGCCTATCTGAGATAAAATGGGACCTAAGAAGGAATGCTGTTCGCTTTATGATTTGATGAGATCCTTCTAGCCTAAAGAAAGATGTATTGAAGGGATTTGTTGCCACATTAGCGTGGCCGGAAAGTATTATTAGATGAAACATATAAGAATGAAAACATGTTTCCTATTTTTATTCGTTGTGTATATTACTCACCAGGACAGAGACTTTAAGGAGACTTTATGATTTAATAGAGCTTGATTTTAACAATCCCACTTTTACAAAGTGTTTCAGATATTTCTATTTAAAAACAGTACCAAGTCTGTTAAAACATTTGCATGCTCACAAGAGCTAACAATGGTCCTTTAAGGATTAGCAGTACTGTTCATAAACAAAAGCTTGAATCAGGGGAAGGTGAGAGAATTTTGTAAGACCAGAGGTAGATAGCTATTATAAATGTAGACCTTTGCAATACGTATATAAAAGTGAAACTTGTTTTCAAGGAGGACATATTCAAAAAGAATCAAATCCAAAGCCTTCTAAGGATTGGTGGTTGTACCATCCAAAAGGCTGGCAACAGGATAGCGTTAATTCTCTTTATACCAATTCAAAATAGATTATAAATCCCCAGTGACATTGATGAATATTAAAGCAAACAGAATATGAAGGCTCCATTCTATCAGACCTTTCTTTTGGAATGGGTGATAGCTAGGTACTCTTATTTACATTTGTAAGTCCATTGAACAAATCTAAACTGACATCTCCCCAAAGTTTCTCATCAATGATCAGTCCTCCTTTTTCCTCTAAAACTTTTCTTTGTGTGGTTACACAGTTTTAACTCTTTTTCTATGAAAATAGTTTGGGCACAGATTTGAAGCACCTATGAAAAAGATGAGCTTAGTGAGGTAGGTGAAAACATGTTTGTTTTCACAGACAATAGAGATAGCAATGGAATTTTATTTCCATTCATTCTCTCTTCTATACATGCTGAGATACCAAAGAACCACAGTGTCGGGCCAGGTAGGTTGACCTGCTGCTGCAACCCAAGACAAGAAGTAAAGCCCTTCCCTTGAAGTAGGATCATGAGTGATACTATTGATTATAAGGAGTTCAAGAATAACAGCATGTAAAATTGAGTCATTCAATAAATATTTAGGATTTTGTGATTGTGATGTATTACGCCATACACAGAAGAAAGAATACTCAGATACGAACCTATACTCAAAGAGCTTACATTCTAGCAAGGTAGAGATCTGCTTAGGAATACAATGTAGAAAGTTAAAAATCCTAGTAAAGGTATAGGTAAAGTGTAATAGGAAGCTAGCTTCTTTGTATAACATGAAAGTATAGTATTGAGAAAGGAGAAAATAATGCCATTTATGGTGGTAAATCCTCTGTCTCTCTTGATAGTCTTAAGGGCCTATGTCATATGTTCTATACTCCTGGCTTTCAACCTTTGCATATGTGGTGCAGGTGACGCATCTCCTTTGTAATAATCTGGACTCTTTTCACTTGTGTTTTCAAGAAAAACATTGATGCTGATAACACCAAGGTCCAGGGTTTGATCCCTGTACTGGCCAGCTACCAAAAAACAAACAAACAAAAACATTCAAACTGGCTTATGCAATGTCAGGGAATTGATTGGCTTTTATATTGAAGAGTCCAGAAGACTTTCTGTTTCTATCTCTCAACTATATTTTCCTGTATGTTGGCTTAGTTTTAGGCTAGGCCTTTTCTGGGTGGTGTAAAGATGGCAACTTTATATCTTACCAGCCTAGCAACCATTGCAGAAAAAAAAAAGAGTTCCCTTTTCTGTAGATTCAGCCAAAGGCCTGAAGCTAGTATTCACTGACTTTGATAGGCCTCAGTAGGGTCTTGTGCCCACTCCTAGATCAATTACTTTGGCCAGAGAATGCTGTACTCTTTTTGACTGGGCCAGACTCATATCCCATTAGAGCTAGTGGGTAAGGTCAGCCCCTCCTGAACACATGGACTGAGTAGAGCAGATACCCAAAGGAAAAATTTTGAGTGTCTTGTTGAAAAAGGATGTTTTGGAGACAAAATAGCAAGAGCTCACTGTGCTTTTTACATTCCTCTGGAATTCAAGGTACCTTAAGATGGAGGTATGGTGGCAGTCAGCTAAGAATGAGACAATTCTTGGTGCCTCTATATGAATTAGGGGTAATAATTAAACTTATGCAATGATTACATGGGGGAAAGTCCTCTCGAGGATTGTTAATTCCAGCACTAAATACGATATTCTTTTCTTGTGTTATTAAGCCCAACTAAAATATACATAGCAAAAAATGAAATACATAGAGCAACATCTAACATCCAATTCCTTGAAGCAGTAAAGCCCTGCACCATGCTGAGAGGAGACTAGACTGTCTGCTTAAGTCATTACTGCTAATTAGCCGTTGGCTGTTATGCAGAAAACACAGCAGAGGAGTGTGAAGCAACTAGTAGAGATGGCTCAGAATTGTCAAGAAGTGTTGTAATTTCTCTTCCTTCAGTAAATAAGGGTAATTTTTCTGCCTTGCATTAGCTTTTGTTAAGATGATTCAAACTAAAGGTAGACCAAATGTTCTTTTTTTTCCCCCCCTTCTTCCTTATATCCATGCCCCAGCTCTTTCTAAGGCCTCTATCCTTATAGCAGAGTATTCATATCCTTGTAAGCAGGGTATTCATACCCTTTGTCTCTTCCTACCCTTTTCAGGGTTGTATTTCTATGCTGTGGCCTTAACATTTCAGAAAGGTGAAAAAGCTCTTCAGGGAGCTCTGCTCATCCCATTGTGCCACAGTCCACTTGGCCTTGAATGAGGAAATATAATCAGAAGAGTGCAGGGCCGGCCCGTGGCTCACTCGGGAGAGTGTGGTGCTGATAACACCAAGTCAAGGGTTAAGATCCCCTTACTGGTCATCTTTTAAAAAAAAAAAAAAAAAAAAAGAGTGCAAATGCAGGCTCAGTCAGCTCCCCTAAATACCTTTGAGGTATATATCTATTTTATATTACATAGTAGACCTGACAGTTGGAATTTGTGTGTCTCTTCAGCATTGTAAAGAATCAAATAAACAGTGAAAGTTAGATATAGAGCTAAGCAAAGACCATTTAGTTTTTAGTGGAAGAAATATTTGGAAGCTTTTAGTTTTAAGCCTCCAAATACAGATAGATTGCTTGGTATATATTAAAGACCCACAACATACAGCTAATCTGGTTCCAGTCCTCATTTGCCATTCCAAATTTAAGATATGGGCTTACACTTAATTTATATATAGCTGAGGAATTCTCAGCTCCAACCCAAAATCATGGAAGTTTGAGAATGAGAAGAGTAATGAGAATGAGTGAATGAGAACTAGTATGCCAGCTTAGAGACTTATGGGAAATCCATAGTTCTTGTCTTTATTTTTAAGTGTCACATTGTTATGATTAGTAGGTGAATTCTCTCTTTGACTTCAGTAATTCTTTCTGGTTAACCTGTTTTCTTAAAGATATAGGAAATAGAAACATGTCAACAGATAAATGTATTTCAGGTGAACATTTTTTAGGCTTTTTGGTTTTAGCTGTCCCTAAATCAAGCCACCATATCCAGTTGGTAGGTTTGTAAGCATTTTGCCAAAAACATCTTGAGTTTTGGAATCAGAGAGTCTTAACCCAAAGCCTTGTTAAATGTATTGTATTTAAGAAGTGGGAAAAGAAACAACTATGGATATATTACAGCTGTTGTGTTATCTGTCCTCCTGTGTCTAATACCTGTCCTTTGTATAGCCCCTCCCCCTAGGTCTGGATGGAGGATAACTTAAAGTGAAATGACAGACCAGGAGAATAACAACAACATCTCAAGTAACCCCTTTGCTGCTCTTTTTGGCTCTCTGGCTGATGCCAAGCAGTTTGCAGCAATCCAAAAAGAGCAGCTGAAGCAGCAATCTGGTAAGTGGAGGAGCCAATAGCAGCAGATGAGATGACCTAGAATGGGCCTTCCCAAATTAAGTATTCTCTGGGTCCTTATTTGCAATTGGAATTTAAGTTTGGGGCAGAAGTTGTTTTTTGTTTATTTTTATTGTCAGTCTTTGTTTTGGGGTCCTCCTCTCCCCTAACCTTCCCCCTGCATAAAGAGACCAGATATTATGTTTTCATAGTAACAGATGCCAATCACATACCCAAAGCTGTCAAGCTGTTGTATTAAAAAAAAAAAAAAAAACACCTAGTAAAAGCTATTTAAATAAGTCATCTTTTTAACATAGGAAACTGAGGTGTTAGGTGTAGATGTGGAAAACAAGTCACATGCAGCCATAGGAAGCATATGTAAAAGGAAGAATTATAAAAGCTTTTTGACCTGTAGACAAATTGGTTCTAAAGCTCAGCACTTCAGAGGCGCTCTCAAGTGAAATGCTTCTTCCGTTCCTGAGTGGCTTCTTTTGTAGCTGACTGCTGTTAGAACAGACTTCTAAGAAAATCTGATCCTTAGCCTTTTTTTTTTTTTTTTTAAACATGACCGGTAAGGGGATCTTAACCCTTGACTTGGTGTTGAGCAAACCGGCCATCCCTATATGGGATCCGAACCCATGGCCTTGGTGTTATCAGCACCGCACTCTACCGAGTGAGCCACGGGCCGGCCCCTGATCCTTAGCCTTAATGTGAAAAAAATCAGAATAATATCTCACTAATTAGAAAAATGTTTTGTTTTTTTTTTTCAGCCAGTACCAAATTTTAGATCAAGTCCAGCTTCCTCCTATAAGGAGACATATAGACTAAAGGAATTAGGATGGTGTTTCTCAAACATTCGTCTTCTGAGAATATTTACAATCTTTCAAACCATAAATTGCTCTCCTTTTCTCTTTAAAAAGAATAATAGCATTTTTCTCTTGAGAAAAAAAGAATTTACATTTGCCATTTGTTTTCTTTATTTCAAAAAATGTTCAGGGATGGCCAGTTAACTCACTTGGTTAGAACATGGTATTGTAATATCAAGGTCAAGGTTTTGGATCCCCACACCATCTCGCCACCAAAAATAAATAAATAAATAAATAAATCAGAGTTAAAAAAGAAGAGAACAAAAAAAAAAAAAAAAGTTCGGGTACATAGCTGACCTGTGGCCTTACTTTCTGATTAGGATTAAATAAAAGGAGATAAAGTCAAGACAGATGAGTGGTAGACAGGGTGATGGATGAAACAAGGAGAAAATAAATGTAGTGCTACTATTTAACATGCTTTTTTCAGTCTCTGAAATCTCCCAGATCTCTGTAATACAGGCTCAGAATGGGAAACCTGGATTAGGAGAGGTAGGAGAGAAAGAAGAGTGAAGAATGGGAAATAAAAAGGAAATGGGAATGTATAATTTATGAGTATGTGGTTGAGGAAAATTTTTCCAAACAGGTTCTTAGCTCCTATCACTCTTGGAGTTCAGAGGAGAACTTAACAGTGTAGGAGCAGAGCAACAGAATGCTCGTCCTTCTGGCTGTAAACAGACATAAAGCTGGCTAGAGTTGGGAGCATTGCAAGCAGCAAGCAGTGGGGACAAGTCAGGCACATGCCTTTCTGTTTCTATTTTGGCACTTCGTCATCTTTGTTTACACTGAGTTTATCATGCCACTGGGTCCAACATGTTTTTTCACCAGCAGTTAGTATTCTTCCAAAACCTTTGGCTTCCTGTATTGAGCTTCACTTTTACTAAACTCACCACACTGAAGCAACTCTTACATCTGAGAATTTTACCTGGATTTTCAGGATAACCATTCTAAAGATACAACAAAGCAAATATAGACTCATTTGTGTCTTTTAGTGAATATCACTACTTTTATAGTTATTCAGCATGAGTGCCATTCTGAGAAGAACTCTTTTAAGTTGCGTTATAAAAAAATTAAAGGGGTTTAGTCAATAAGAAAGTAACAAACCAAAGAGAAAAAAAAAAAGATGTGACAAACAACTTATATGTGATAATCAAATCATTAAAAAGTCCAGTCTTAACAATCATTAGAGAAATGCCAATTAAGACAACAATTAGATAGTTTTTTACCTATAAAATTTATGAAGATTCAAACAGATACTCTGTCATATACTGTTGGGTACATATAAATCAAAGCAGTCTTTCTGACGGTAAGTTGGTAGTATATGCTAACTTCCAACTCTTCAAGCTCTTTGACCCATCAGTTCTGCTTCTATGAATTTATCCTACAGAAATACTCATACAAGTGAACAAAAAGTGTTAAGTTATATTCAGTATACTATTGTCTGGAATCATGAAAAATTGGAAATATTCTATTCATCAGTTGAGAAGCAGCAACATAAACCACAGTGCATGCAAAAATGCAATACAATGCAGCTGTTGAAAAGAATGAGGTAGGCCTCTACATGGCCTAACAAGGAAAGGTGCTGGTGCTGATTAAGTTAAAAAGCAAGCTATGTATAGTATGATCTTTTTTTAAAATTAGAAATCATAGTAATGAACGTTAGCACCAGATTAGGAAAAAAAAATATGGAACACTGCTAAGTTCAGTGGTTGTCTGGAGGGAATTGGTTAAGAGGAGACTTTCTACAGTATATTTTTCTTTGCAGTTTGGAATTATTAAAACAAAAATGTTCTGTTAAAATCAGGAAAAAGCCATACATTTAAAATAATTAAAGGTATTTTGATCTATTACATAACTTTATTCACTAGGATTCTGTAGGGAAGATAATATTGCTGTTTTTGACAGTGTGAAGTGTAATTATGGGTAGAAATAATAAAACTCTTGCTTTGTAAAACATGGTAGGATTTATAGTCAGTGATTTCAGAAGCCTGTACTTTTCTGACTTGAGATGTTCATTAATAAGATTATTAGCTTGTTTCACATCTGAAATGATCCTCCCCTTGGTTATATTTATCATTTTCAGTAGTATACTTGGTTATACTTGGTTCTCTCTTAAAGACTGATGTGTAATGTTTAACTGCTTATGTTTTTTGGCAGATGAACTCCCAGCTAGCCCAGATGATTCAGATAATAGTGTGTCAGAGAGCCTGGATGAATTTGATTACTCTGTTGCTGAAATTAGCCGCTCATTCCGGTCACAGCAGGAAATATGTGAGCAACTCAACATCAATCACATGATCCAAAGGATCTTCCTCATTACTCTGGACAACAGTGAGTGAGACTTGTAGCCAATCTATTCATTATTCTGGCTTGGGCTTGGGCTAGGGACTTGCCTTAGAAATCTATTGCATCTAATATTTAAAAAAACCCACTGTACTCCCTGGAACACAGGGTTTATATTTCAGTGAAGCTTTTGGTGTGATCTGAAAACAGTATTTAGACACAGATCTAACTTTTGTTCTCATTTTGGTAGTGACTGGGCCATACAGCTTTGCCTTTACTACCGTAAAAGGGAGATGGGAATCCTAGCCAAACCCATTTTCTTCTGAGAGGTAACCTGAATATTCAGATGTAAGCCCCTGAGTACTGTCAGAGAGTATTTTCCCTCTGTGCCCTATCTGTCGTCAAACACTAAAGAGAGTACTAATGTCTGGGATTTACTCCTTAAATGTCATGATGTTAGGTTTATAACTAAGTCCATGCTCTGTGACTGGGGGAAGAAAAAAGATTTAAATCTTTAGATACTGCTTTGTGTGTCAGGATCATTCTGATATTACCTGAGTCAGACTTGCAGTTCAAGAGAAATGCTGTCAACATCAATTGTCTGTATAAGACAGAAGCATTATGCTTAACCTGTCAGATTAAACCCACTTCCCAGGTGATCCAAGCTTGAAAAGCGGGAATGGCATCCCCAGCCGTTGTGTGTATTTGGAAGAAATGGCAGTAGAGCTGGAAGATCAAGACTGGCTTGATATGAGCAATGTTGAGCAGGTACCATTTTTACATTCCTAGTTTGTACCCTTAGCAAAAATTAGCCATGCGGCTGAGCTCTCCTCACCATTCTCCAACCATTACTTTGCTTATGTACATCTCTTACATATTATGGTGTTCCTCTTTTGGAATCTTCTCATCTCCCATGGTCACATGTCCACATCTACCCATATTCTAAAAACCAGTTAAAATGCTTTATTTACAAAGCCTTGCCAGATAGGAGTTATTACTCTCCTCTGAGCTCCTAGAATAATCTATGAATCTCTTATGGGAATTGTCACTTTCTGTCTCATGTAAGTCTAATCACTGATTCTCAACACCATTCAACAAATAGTCTTTTAGTGCCTACTGTGTGTTGGTGCTATACTAGACACTTGAGGCTTGATTTAGGATAACTTTATATATATATATATGCGTATATATATATGTATATATATTATTTACATAAAACTTTATGTATATAAATTATATAAAACTATATATAAAAATTATATATATTAATTTTTTATAAAAATGATATATATTAATTATATATGTAAAAATTTATACATATATATATATATATGTATATATATTATTTACATAAAACTTTATGTATATAAATTATATAAAACTATATATAAAAATTATATATATTAATTTTTTATAAAAATTATATATATTAATTATATATGTAAAAATTTATACATATATATATATATAAATTACTTTCTAATACTGTATTTTCTAAAGTAATAGGATACTGGGTTTTTTTTCCCCCTTCACTCTACATCCAAGTCTGTGATTCTTGCAATAACCTGTGTCAGAATTACCTTTACATCTTAATGTTCAAAGATTAACTTTGCAATGGTTTGCAATTTGTGTTTGGTTTTCTTATTAGGCCCTCTTCGCTCGCTTATTACTTCAGGATCCAGGCAACCATTTGATTAACATGACTTCTTCTACAACATTAAATCTCTCTGCTGATCGAGATGCAGGAGAGAGGCACATTTTTTGTTACCTTTACTCCTGCTTCCAAAGAGCCAAGGAAGAGGTAAAGGAATAATCTCCATTGAATACTATATTGTCCTCTTGGGAATGTAAGCCAGAGTTAAATAAATGTCTTTTATATCAGTTTATATATATCACAGTATATCTGGAACTGGATATTAGATGCTCTATTATTTTGTCTTTTAAAGCTTTAGTCTCTTTTCTGTGGCTTGGGGTCCACCCCTTTCCCTAATTAACCAGTGCCTTCTATTCTCTCTACAAACCTCTTTAGAAATCACACCCTTAAAAAAAGGTCTGATAAATTCATTTCCACTGAGGTGTAAATATTAGAGTAGGCTACGTTTGATACTTCCAGGATTGGAATTTTAGGTAGATGATTCTATAAGCCAAAGAATGAGTTTCTTGTGAATTTTCAAGCATCCACAGGAGACCAACATAATTTTGGAATACAATATCTTTTCCATTCTATTTGCTATGTGTATCCTTGTTCCAGGCCATAGAGGTAGACTCTTCTCTGTTTGCAGATTACCAAAGTTCCAGAGAACCTGCTACCCTTTGCCGTGCAGTGCAGGAACCTTACTGTGTCCAATACCCGAACAGTACTCCTCACCCCTGAGATCTATGTTGACCAAAACGTCCATGAGCAACTGGTAGATTTAATGTTGGAAGCCATCCAAGGAGCCCGTGAGTACATAAGCAAGATCTGTGAGCTTCTACATTTTGATTTCCAGATTTAAAATTCCTCTAGCTACGTTAGAAAGTCTCAGAGCCATTATGGTCTGGTACAAATTAAGAAAGCTCACACCTTGATCTTTGGGGTTGAATACAAATAGAATTATCAAAAGTATCAGAAGAATAAAGAGCTGGTATGTAAAGGCATATAAAAATTCCTGTTGCCCCCCTTTTTCATTTGTTTTCTGTTAGATTTTGAAGATGTAACCGAATTTCTGGAAGAAGTTATTGAAGCCTTGATATTGGATGAGGAAGTTCGAACATTTCCGGAAGTCATGATTCCAGTGTTTGATATTTTATTGGGTCGAATAAAAGAGCTAGAGCTCTGCCAGATCCTGTTGCATGCATATCTAGATATTCTTCTCTATTTCACTAGGCAAAAGGATATTGCGAAGGTAGGTCTGAAAGGTTCATATATATTCAGTTGAATTGGAGATTTAATACTTTATGCTTCTCTATCCTGAGGACACTATAATATTACCTATAGAATAAGAGAAAGATAGATTGGTTGTGGTATAGACTTAACTCATTGATGTCCTCTCATCCCATCACTTTTATCTCACCATACATATGAATAAGTAAGATTTATCTTCTCCTTCAGGTTTTTGTGGAATACATTCAGCCCAAGGACCTTAGCAATGGGCAGATGTACCAGAAGACCTTGCTGGGAGTAATTCTGAATATATCCTGCCTGTTAAAGACTCCGGGTGTGGTAGAAAATCATGGCTACTTCCTGAATCCATCTCGATCCAGTCCCCAGGAGATCAAAGTACAGGAGGCCAACATTCATCAGGTGGAACTGTTTACTGGGGTGTCCTAGCCCCCTAATCTTAGATCAAATAGGGTTTCATCAGGAAGCAGATTGCATATAAGGCTGTTTGAGCCTCTTCAGGAAAGTAAATTGATCTGGTTGGCTTTTACCATAATCATGTAAGGAGATTGCCCTCTTTTTAGCACACACTAAGAGCAGAGGATAAACACCTCTGTATGGGGTGAGAATTAGCTGCTGTTGTTCTCTTCCCTGTACTGTAGGGCTGCTACTTCCTTTCAACCCTCATTTTTCTCACCAAGCCATTTCTTATAATATTAGCTCCTAAAATCTTTTGACTGATCTCTGGTTTATAAACCCTTTTTTTTTTTCTTCCTTTTCCTCCCTCCACCTATATGCTCTCCATTTGGGCTTCTTAGTATAAATTATAGTAAAGATCTGGCCAGCATGAGGCATTTAAATGGTTGATTTGGGGATAGTTTAAATCTCTCGTTCACCATTGAATCATAACAATTCTGTAAAGCGGATCTTGGCAAACTACAGCAGTGGGCAAATCCAGCCTGCCACCTGTTTTTGTAAATAAAGTTTTATTGAACATAGCCATGCCCATTCGTATATGTCTTGTTTATGGCTTGACTTCATGCTACAGTGGTAGAGTTGAGTAATTGCTACAGAGACCACATGGCAAGCAAAGCTGAAAATATTTATTGTCTACCACTTTGCAGAAAATGTTTACTGACGCCTGCTCTAAAACTATGTAATGTTATATGCAGTTTGGCAACTGATCAGAAAATCTCTCATGAACACCCAGAAATATATATTTTTTTAAATGAGAACAGGAGCAAAAGGCACAGGGAGAGTGAAGGGAAGGATTAGGATTAGCATATTTTTAGAAACTGCACATTGCTAAGGTTTGGGAGTAAAAAATACTAGGATTGTGAAACTGGAATGTTCTGTGGTTGTGTTTTCTGGTTAAACAGTTCATGGCTCAGTTCCATGAAAAGATCTACCAGATGCTGAAGAACTTACTCCAGCTCTCTCCAGAAACCAAACACTCTATCTTGTCCTGGCTTGGAAACTGTTTGCATGCAAATGCAGGCCGTACCAAGATATGGGCCAATCAGATGCCAGAAATCTTCTTCCAAATGTACGCCTCGGATGCCTTCTTTCTGAATCTGGGTGCTGCTCTCCTGAAGCTGTGCCAGCCATTTTGCAAACCCAGATCCTCTCGGCTCCTCACCTTTAATCCCACTTACTGTGCCCTGAAGGAATTGAATGATGAAGAACGAAGAATTAGAAATGTACACATGAGAGGTAGGGAGGAACTGGGCTCTTCTCAAAATAGTGTGTATGTGTATATGTGTAACATCTAAGGCATTTATTCTCTTATCCTTTTTCACAAAGTGCATCTTTCTCAAGAAAGATGAGAGCTATTTAAAAACTTTTAAAGATAGACTTCAGGGGGCCGGCCCGGTGGCGCACTGGAGAGTGCGCCGCTTGGGAGCGCGGCGGCGCTCCCACCGAGGGTTCGGATCCCATGTGGAGACCGGTTCCCACTCACTGGCTGAGCGCGGTGCGGGCCCAACACCGAGGGTTGCGATCCCGTTACCAGTCAATAAAAAAGACAAACAGGAAAAAAAAAAAAAAAAGATAGACTTCAGGAAAAACAACTGGTAACTTTTAAATGTACTTTTGTGAAACCTTCTCTCTGGATTGGCAGCCTTATATTCATTCATTCATTTGTTCATTCTTTATAAAAATGAATAAAGTACAGCCCCCATCCTTTTTGAACTCAGAGGCTCCAAAAGAAGGCAGATATATTAACAGATAATTATAATGTGATATAGGGCTAAGCTGTGGGAGCACAGAGGAGGGAGTGAATAATCAGTTCTCCAGAAGTTGGAGGTCTTCATACCTGAGTCTTGAAAGATGAGTTGGGTTTTACCAGGCAAAGGAGCAAGAGAGTCCCTTTATACAGAGGGACTAACAAGAATAAAGGTACAAAGCTATGGAAAGTCTTGACTGAAAAATAGAGAGAAGCTCAGTGTGGCTAGAGCAAGGGGTGGGTGAGGTGTGGGAGGTGGGAAGTGGAAGTGGTGATGGGTCCGGGGAGGAAGATGGTTGGGGCCAGATTGGAGAAAACTTGAACAATACAGAGAAGTGAAAAGAAGAAAGTAAATGAGTCATAATCCACCACTCAGGGTGAGTCCCTCTTCATTTTGATGTATTTCCTTCCAGTTTTATAACTCTTAATTGTAAAAGTGATAACTTGCTCAAGAGCAACTCTTAAATACAGAATAGCCCAGAGTAAATACAAATGATTCATTGCCTATCACTTGGAAAAACCTACAGTATTATCATGCCTTTTAATTTTTGGTGATTTCATGGTCAAGTGAAAGAGATTTGACTGTATTTCACTGTAGACAGTAAAAAGCCAAAAGATGTTTTTAGACAAGGAAGTAATGTGACAAGATTTATTTATTTATTTTTTTTATTTTTATTTTTTTGTCTTTTGTCTTTTTTCCGTGTCCGGCAACGGATCGCAACCCTCAGTGTTGCCCCCGTACCGGACCGGGGACGGCAACGGGATCGCAAGCCTCGGTGTTGCTCCCGCGCCTCGCTCAGCCAGTGAGCAGGAGCCGGTCTGTATGTGGGATCCGAACCCTCGGATGGGAGCGCTGCCGCGCTTCCCAAGCGGCGCACTATCCAGTGCGCCACCGGGTTGGCCCAACAAGATTTATTTTTAAGAAGATGTCACTGGTGGCAGTATAGAAGTTGAACTAGTGTACAGGGAGACTGGAAACCAAGGTAGATGTCTGTGGCAAGCCATTTACTGTTCCTTTTAACTTCTTCGAGGTTTGGACAAGGAAACCTGCTTGATTCCAGCTGTGCAGGAACCAAAGTTTCCACAGAATTACAACCTTGTAACAGAGAACCTTGCCCTGACAGAATATACCTTGTACTTGGGATTTCACAGGTAACTTCCCTTATGTCATTAGGAGAGAACTATTTAGGAAAGAATTAGAGTATTTAGTTGTGTTGATAACCAGAAGACTGAAATTGAGTCTTAGAGATATAATCTCACTTTATTCTAAAGGCTTACATTAGAATCTAGTAGGAAAAGGGCATTGTATACATTCGTTTGTGTTTACATAAGTCGGTTTTGTCCAGATTACCTAAATTTGTTTTTAACTTTTGACCTGTTAATTTTTTAAAATTAAAGAAACTCATCATACAGGCCAGCCACAAAAAAAAAAAAAAATTTTAAAGATTCACTAGTAGTACATTTGCAAATTTTTAAATCACTTGTCTTCCTCTTGTCAGCTGGAGAAAGTGGAATTGTTTTCGTTTTTCATTTCGCTTTCTGCTCTTGAATTTTCATCCCTTACTAATCCTGATGAAAAAAGACTGAGCTCTACTTTATAGTGTAGAGACAAAATTGGCAACGATTAAGAAAATGTTTATAAGGGATTCCAATGAGATGAGTAGGACCACAAAAGACGTATGTAACTATGATAAAGAGGATTTTAGAAGTGTGAAGATTTGAGAAGTAGAGTGTATGACTCCCAAAAATGGTCTGGTTGTGGTTCACATCATTCTATAAATTTTTTTCCTCTGATTTAGCTGATTTTGACTACAAGTATAAATAAAGGAGAAAATAGCAACTCAGTTGTAGTTGCTGTCTATAGAAGGGGTATTAGGGATAGCAATTTTTAATGCCTCCTCAGGATACTTAAATTGACAGAGAGTTTTTCAGAACTTCTCATTCAGCAAATTACTGGAAAAATGAAATTACATCTTTATTAGAGTTTTTCTATCCCCATTCTTGACATTTTATTGAGACAATAGATAAAAGTTTGGCATGTGCTTAACCAGTTCAACCACCTAGATTCAAACACAAAAATTAACGTCATCTAATTTTCCATTATTGACTAGCTAGCCCTAGACATTATCTATAGGGCTAAAGGAGATGGTTTTGGACTGTACACATAGAAACAATTATCTATAACTTTGAATTACGGGTCTTCCTTTCAGTAGACTGACTGACCTTTATGAAGAATAATTTTATATTGAACAACAGGGAGCTGAAAGCTGCTCTTAGATTGCATCCCAGGTGGCTATAGTTTATATGTGGTCATTACTAACCTAGAATCCCTTTTACCAGCTTAGTTTTCTATTAACTGTAGAAAGAGTACATCCCCATCCATATACATGGGGACTGTACTCTTCAAAATATGATCACTGCACTTACATGGTATAAAACTGCTGGGCTTTTTGTACTTTACAATAATTATTTATTTTACATAACAACCCACAGCCCACTCTACACCCCACTTAACCAAACTACTGTTCTTCGGATGGGGCATTTCAGCTGAAGGCTGCTAACTATTTGTAATTAGCTTCAATTATGTCCAAATTGAATTATGTCAGAATTATGTCAAAATTCAATTATGTCAAATACTTGGTAACATTTTCCCAGTGCTATGTTCCCTGACTCTGTCCTGTCAAAAACTTTTGCGAGTGCCTTCTGTCTCATTGCAACTGCAACTCCTTATATCCTTAAATAGGATCATAGAATAAATAAAAACGAGGATTTGTTTTTCTGGAATGGTCTGTACTAGACTGTCCCTGTATGAGCCTCCCTGACCCAGTCTCTTCTGCTTTCTTGAGGGCAGGTTGCATGATCAGATGGTAAAAATCAACCAAAATCTGCATCGGCTGCAGGTTGCCTGGCGGGATGCTCAGCAAAGCTCTAGCCCTGCTGCTGACAGTCTCCGTGAGCAGTTTGAACGACTGATGACCATCTATCTTTCTACCAAGACTGCCATGACTGAGCCACAGATGCTACAAAACTGCCTAAATTTGCAGGTGTCCATGGCTGTTCTACTGGTCCAAGTGGCCATAGGCAATGAGGGCTCACAGCCAATAGAGCTCACTTTTCCTTTGCCAGATGGCTACAGCTCTTTGGCTTATGTGCCAGGTAAGCAGGCTCTCCCTTGAGAATTTCCTATTTTTAGCCATTTAAGTTTAACTGGGTCACTTTGGAAGTATAATCCTCAGAGTCTCTTTCCTTAGTTATCATTCAGTTGGTTTTGGAGAAACAACTCAAACTTGTAGATAGTATCTCCTGGTCAAAGTGTGGGGGTACTAATAGTTTGTTCCTCGGCCTTGTGCATATCAGAAAATCATCTTCAAAGAATTTTAAAAAGTCTGGGTTTTCAGAGCTGTTAGTTTCTATCATTAATGTTGTTTGTTGTTCAACTAATAAATTTATCTAACTCTCCTTGTGTTTTTTTAGGAAAAAAAATGACTTCCTGTTGGTTAACCCAGAAGGGAGATTGTGTGTATATGTATGTTAGTGAGAGGTCAGCAGATATTATTCATCACATCAGGTTATATGTCCTTGATCACTGTATTTGTCATATATTGCAGTGTAACAAATTACCCCAAGACATAGCAGCTTAAAACCACAAACATTATCTCACAGTTTCTGTGGATCAGGAACCCAGGTGTACTCAGCTGTGTGGTTCTGATTCATAGTCCCTCATGCGGTGGTAACCAAGCTGTCAATCAGAGTCATGGGGATCTGAGGATTCGTCTAGGACTGGAGGATCCACTTACAAGCTCAGTCATGTTGTTTACAGGCCTCAGTTGCTTGTGCTATTGGCGAGCAGCCTCTTTTCCAGACTGCATGTATCACTCCTTAGTACTACTCATGATATGGCAGCTGACTTCCCCCAGAGCAAGTGACCAAAATAGAAGCTGTAAGCTTTCGTAACCTAATCTTGGAAATGACATACCATCACTTCTGCTATACGCCTCAGGGTATATCTTCTACCCTGGAAGAGTGCAGGAGGGGACTAGGCAATGACGTGAGTATCAGGAGCTAAATATCATTGGAGAACCATCCTGGAGGCTGGCCACCACAGTCCTCTAATGTATTAGTCTTCATTAGCGAGTTTTCAGACTTCTAAAGGGTTGTTTAAACCACACTTAACCTTGAGAGTGAAAAAAAAATTAGTATACTGGTGTATTAACAATATTTTGTGTCATTACTGTTCATATATTTACTTGGATAAAAATAAAAATTGAGTTACATTTAAAGGAGATTCGACATTTATTAACTTATCACTATCCCTAGTACCAACAAGACATTTAGGTATTTTAAACGTTTGTTATATGGAAGAGAGGAATTTAAATGTTGTTTAGTAAGACAGGTATCAGGCTAATTCCAATGAATATTTTCTTTTTCAGAATTTTTCGCAGATAACCTGGGTGATTTCCTCATTTTTCTCCGCCGCTTTGCCGATGACATCTTAGAGACATCAGCAGATTCCCTGGAGCACGTCCTTCACTTTATCACCGTTTTCACTGGAAGCATAGAAAGGTGAAGTGCTGAAAGCTTGGCTCTGTCACTGCTTAGAGCTGCAAAACATTCAGAAGACTTCTAAACCAAGAGATAAACAAGCCTGAATCATAAGGGGTTGCCTTCAGAAGTTATGTTAACATTAATGAATCACCTGACCATCCTTATGGGTAGCCAAAAATCCCACTGTTGAGAGGCATAATAAGCAAAGGACTTTGCCCACAGAGAATTTGAACCTGCATATAAGGTACCTGATGGGAATTCCACTGCTAGTCCCTGGTTAAAATAGTTACTGTAATGCCAGAAACCTTACCGGTGGCAGCTAGGTGTTAATGATCTTATGATTGTATGATAACAAAGCTTGCTCTTGCTATTAAGTTGGATGAGCAGGAAACTTAGGTCAATGCTATTTCTCATCTCAAGTCTCCTCATTCATAGCTTCTAGTACTCTTTCCCAAAGGAAGATACTGTGTCTTACAGAATTGCTTCTCTGGTTTTTTTTGGTGCGTAGGACAAAGGAAACAAATTCTATGTAGAAAAGTAGAGATTTGCTGCACGATGAAGAGAATGACTCACAATTCTCTGAGCCATGTCAGTGAGAAGTAAATAGAAGTCAGTCCTTCACTGAACTAAGCAGTCATAATGAGAAGTCATAAGTCAACAAGTATTTGTTAGGCACACATTGTATGCATTGTGGGTAATGTTGGATAATTATATCCTAATGGGTACCCTCAGAAAGCTTGGAAAGGCAAGTTTATCCCAGATGAAACTGTCAGAGAATAGTAAGCAGTAAATAATGCATTATTATAAAGAAGTGAACAGAATGGCTGAGCATTAAGTAGAAACTTAAGTACTTACCTTCATACTTGGTAAGCTGTCATCTCAAGAATTAAATGGTGTACCCTACCTACATTACCCCCTCCCCCACCCCACAGAAATTGACAAATTTAAAACTGCAGAAAGGTATCCTGTTTTTTCCCGTAATGATGTATAGGATGTTTTGGCTCCTCATATGGAGAGAACAGAGTCATAAATTTTGGGAGTTAAGTTTACTTGCTGATCTTGCTTTCTGCCTTATTTACCCTATTTACAGAATGAAGAATCCCCATCTAAGGGCCAAACTAGCTGAGGTGTTGGAAGCAGTGATGCCCCACTTGGATCAGACCCCAAATCCCTTGGTATCCAGTGTATTCCATCGGAAACGTGTGTTCTGCAACTTTCCATATGCACCTCAACTTGCAGAAGCTCTAATCAAGGTTTTTGTGGACATTGAGTTTACAGGTAAAGTACTCATGAAGCCAGCTCCAGAACTGAGAAGATATCAGTGGAGTTATCATAGCTTGATCAGTAATTGCATGTCAGAGAAATGTCAAGCCATCATTTGTTGAATACCTACTACGTTCCAGGCTTGATGCTAACTGCTTTTTAATATTATCCTATTAATTTATCACCATCTAAGCTTTTACTTTATTATCCCCATTTTACATATGAGGACATGGATGCTCAAAAAAATGAAACTATGTCATACAACTAATAAGTGGTAGAACCAGGTCTGTCTCACCTAAAATAACCTACATGCTCTTATCAACTTTATTATATTGCTTGATCAAATCATACTCAAACAAATTAGGCTGTCCAATTAAAACCTCAGTCTTTATTTTTCTCTGCCTCACAATTGCAGAATAGTGGATAATGAGACAGTGCACTGATTGAGAGATTCCTTTATCTTAACCAGACTGTCTTAACTCTCTAACAATCTAATTGTTAGATTAAGAATACCAATAGGCAACATTTCCTTTCTCTCTAACCCTGAGCCCCTGTGTTTGATTAAACAGTACCTTATCTCAACCAATAAACAAGATACATTAAGTAATTGTTTAAGACCCTTTTTAAAGATGTCCTACCATCAAATAATAAATACAACTAACATTTAAAGAGACATTTAACATTTTACTAGCTTTGTCATTTGCTCATCCCTGAGCCTTAGTTTCATCTGTAAATTGAAATGATGATTAAGTGAAATAGTGCATGTAAATCTTTGTAATACATAAGGAAGGAGTTGCACAATAACTCAGTGCAATTATCTCATTATTGACCATACAGCTAAAGGGTTGTAATGTAGTACAATTTCTGTTTTATTTCTGAGGAAGTAGAAGTTGAAAGTGGAGCCAGAATGAAAACCTAGGTGTTCTAACTCCAAATCCTACATTCTTCCTTTATTATATTACCCAGACTTAGAGCTCTAGTAATACGTTTGCAGTATAAACCTCAGGTTTTTAGCTCCTGACCTGATTTTTCAGAGTAATCAAGAACCAGCTGGCTACACAGTTGGGATATTGGCTATGAAGAATATGGGGATTACTTAGTGTCCCATTATGCACATGGCTTTCACTGCCACAATGGCCAGCCCAGAGGCCTCATTCAGAGTCTGATAAGTACTCCACATTTGGACATGGAAGCATTTTTTTCCCCTGGCTTTTATTTTACAGCTTGGTTCTTGTCCCCCACTGAGTAAGGTATCCATTACATCTGTCTTTCCCCTGTTCTGTCAGTAAGGAAATGGGCAAACACTTGGCCACAACTCTAGGCCTTTAGAAACTCCTACAGCAGATCTTGCCAGTAGCCCTGACACATTCAGAATAAAACAAAATGACTACATATAGACATGAGCTGTTATTTCTTCTATAATAGCACCACCTTTAATGATTTTTACTCTTGCCTTACACCAGGAGACCCCCACCAATTTGAACAGAAGTTTAATTACCGCCGTCCCATGTATCCCATCCTAAGATACATGTGGGGAACAGATACCTATCGGGAAAGCATTAAGGTGAGAGAGTTTTGGTGAAAACAGTTGTTTCAGATAAGCCTCAGTGAGTTGTGATTCAGTACTAATATGATTTTCTCTTGGGTTGGGACTTACAGGATTTGGCTGACTATGCCTCTAAGAATTTAGAAGCTATGAATCCCCCACTTTTCCTCCGCTTTCTTAACCTGCTAATGAATGATGCCATCTTCCTTTTGGATGAAGCCATACAGGTAAAAAAAAAAAAAAAAAAAAAAAAAAAGATGTAACTGCCCCATACTATCAAGTCATTATCGGTACATACTTTCTACTTTGTAATCATAATAGAGCAATCCTTATGCCCCTATTACCAGTCTTGAACACCAAAAATTCATGAGTAGTAGTCTTCCTCCAAGCTTGTTATTACAGAACTTTCTAGGTTATTGTTCCATTAGAGACCAAGATCAAGGGTCATTAAAGCCTCATGGGCTAGGATGGATACTGTGGCAGAGTTGAAAAGGTAGTGTAATGAAGCCAAACTGAGGTACCCTGTGAGGACTAATCAGGCCAGCTCTACAAATGAAATCAGTCTTACCGTTGACCAGTGACTTTCAACCTTTTTCCATCCCAACACATCAGTAACAGTGGCTTACTAACACAATGATTTTTAACCCTCTGTCCTAAAAGATTCTGATTTTGTACCACTGCTTGGAAAAAATCTCTGGTTTGGGTTTTTTCTTATAAAGACTCCAAGTCATCAGTACTCTTCATCTAGGTAATGCCTCCTAAATCCTTAGCTATATTGTGAAAGATGGGTTTCACAAAGTATAAAATGCAGCTGGGTGGCTCTGAGCTCCATCAGTGTATCATTTCCTTAACCATCCCTTATGGAGTTGCTTATTGCTCCTTTAAACACTTAGAGGGCCAATAAAGTAAAACTTCCCTTCCCTGTGATGGGTGTAAGATTTATAAGGCAGTGACCCAAAGGGAGATGAAGCAGATAAATTCTGAGGGTAGCCAGTTGGACAGTCATGACCTCCTCCTATTGATTAGCAATCTCCAGAGTAACTTGTATTTGATTTATGAGAAAGATTTGATCTGCCTTTTTCATAATACTACACTTTAAGATTTAAGATAGGTTTTCTTAGAAAATAAGATAGGTTTCTTTTAAACAGACCCTTTTAAGCAAGAGCTGTGTGACACAAAGAATGAACCAGATGGTGTTTTCATAAGACTATAAGTTTAACACATCGTTTGCCACAACAGCAAAGATGATGAGAGGTAGAGTGTTTTAAATAATTATGGTTCTCCTTCCAGACATCTTGCATGTTTGATAGAGCTTTGATATTTGGTAAGCAGTTTTGGGGTTTTGTTTTTGGGGTTTTTTTAAGCTTCAGCCCTACACTGAGAAATAAAGGCTCGTGTGTCTTATATGGTCTCAGGTTTTCCCAGCTTAGTTGACTGGATTCTACATGGGACCTCTTAAATGTTGTGTCCCTTAAACTGCACTTCTCTGATATATCCCATCTCTGGTTTCTGTAGTATTTGAGCAAGATAAAGATTCAGCAGATTGAGAAGGACCGAGGTGAATGGGATAGTCTAACTCCAGAAGCCCGCCGAGAGAAGGAGGCTGGCCTACAGATGTTTGGACAGCTGGCACGTTTCCATAACATCATGTCCAATGAAACCATTGGTACTCTTTCCTTTCTAACATCAGGTAAGGACATGAAGTGCTGCTTTTCCAAAAAGATGTAATGATTAAGGTCTGTTTGTTTCCCTTGAGGGATCAGCCCAACTGAAACTAAGAATTCAGAATCTTGTGACAGTAGTATCTACATCTGTAGCTAGTCTAAATTGAAATGTGCTGTAAATATAAAATACACACTTCAAGACTTAGCATTAAAAAAAGAATGTAAAATATCTTAGTAGTTTTTATATTCATTACATATTGAAATGATCATTTTTAGTGCCTCAGTTAAATATGACATGACAACCAATGATCACTAGACATTTGAGATAAACCTCTAATGTAAAACACAGATAATAGATGAAAACTTTTTAAAAACTCTTTAAAACCTTTATAATCTCAGAGGGGTGAGGGAAGATATAGCAGCCACAAAACAAGAACAAAGAAGCAATAAAAAGGATTATTCAAAGAACGAGAGAGAGCTCTTGGATATTGAAATCATTACTTCAGAATTTTAAATATTCAGTGGAAAGATAGAAGATAAATTCAAGGAACTCTTCCATGAAAGTTGAACAGAAAGAAAAAAAGATGGAAATTAGAAGGGAAAGGATAAGAAAATAAAGGATGGATCTAGGAAGTCTCAAAAGAGAAAAATGGAGGGGATAAAATTATCAAAGAAATAATACTAAAAAATTCCCAAAAGACTGAAAATTAGTCTCAAAATTGAGAGGGCCTGCAGATTGCCCTACACAAGAATTTTTTAAAACCCACGCTAAAGTACATCATTGTGAAATCTCAGGAAATCATGGTAAAGAGAAGATTCTAAAAGGTCCCAGAAAAAAGTCAGGTCATGTAGCATGGTTTAACTATCAAAATGTTTTTGAACTTTGCAACAGTGACATTTGAAGCTGAGGCAGGCACATTTCTGAGGGAAAATATTTTTTCAGTCTAGAATCCTATAGCCAGCTAAACTATCAATTCTGTTTGAGGGTAAAATAAGAATATTTTCAGACGTAAAGGCATCAAATGTACTCCTAGTATACCCTTTCTTGAGAAACTACAAAAAGATGCTGTCAAAATGAGGGAATAAATCCAGGAGGAGGAAGGTAGAATCCAACGCAAGGGGAGTTGCAAAGGAGATTCCCAGGATGATGGTAGGAACTTGTGTGATTACTACACAGCAGGCCTGTAGTATAGGCAGTTCAGGTTGGAGTGAAGGATGGAAACTTCCAAAAAGAATCTTTCCAAAAATTAAAGAGGAACTAGAAATGACCATATTGAGGGTTGTATAATTCTGGTGGAAGGTCTGGAAAGGATTTAGTGGTAGGTACTCTGAAAAAAAAAAAATTGTATTAAAAAGGAACTATATGAGGGTCTTTCAACAAGTTCATGGAAAAGTGGAAGGTCTGGAAAGGATTTAGTGGTAGGTACTCTGAAAAAAAAAAAAAATTGTATTAAAAAGGAACTATATGAGGGTCTTTCAACAAGTTCATGGAAAAATGGAATTAAAAGATAATGTGAATCTTTCCATGAACTTTTGAAGACCCCTTGTATAATCATTAGGACACCACATGGCTCTGCTATAAGTGATATTTACATAATCTTAATGACAAACTCTAAATTAAACAGAAATTTGATTATTTATTGGGGGGATTTGTATTTGAGGAGGAGGGACAGGAAGGGAGAGCTGAACTCTTATCTACAGTAGAGTCAATAGATAATTACTAAAATTGAAAAATCAAGAACTAGCAGTACTAAGCAAGTGTTATTGTACTGTACTATCTAGCTTGTTAAATTTGGAATGTATTAGTTAATTGTAAAAAAATTTTTGGAATTCATTCCCCATGACCTAGCAGTTCCTTACAAATTTGTTGTGAAGAAGTAATGAGTCTACAAGATCTGCATACAATAAAGTTCATCAATAAGTGAAATGTTTATAATAGAGAAAAATTGAAAATAGTCAAAATGTCCACTAGTAAAGCAGATTGAATAAATAACTTACAGTGTAATGACAACCTAGAATACTATATAGCCATTTAAAATGGTATAAATCATCACTATTCTGTAGAACTTTCTGTGATGGTTGAGATGTTCATAAATCTGGGCTGTCCAGTACTGTACATACTAGCCTTTTTTATTTTATTTAATTTTATACACTTTTTTTTTGGTGGCTGGTACAGGGATCTGAACCCTTGACTATTTTATTTAAATAGCCATGTGTGGCCAGTGGCTACCATGTTGAACAGCACAGGGACATATATTTACTAAAATGGTAAGATACTTATGGTAGTTACTGAAAAAAGTCAAGTTATAGAACATATAAAATATAATCTTTTTCTTTTAAAATTGTATGTATGTGTGTAAATATGGGCATAAAAGCTATAAGGACATATAGCAAAGTGTTAACAGTTTTAGGTCATAGTTTTTTATTTTTTTATTTTTTGTGTTTTTGTCTCTTGCTCATTTGTATTTTCTGCAGTGAAAATGTATTACTTATGTAATAAAAACAGTATTCCCCAGAGGTCTCCATGTAAATGACACATAGGAAGTAAAAAAATTCCTAATGGATTGAGTTTTCAGAGACTTTGGCTTTTTTTCCAGAGATCAAATCACTGTTTGTGCATCCCTTCCTGGCTGAGCGCATCATCTCCATGCTGAACTACTTCCTGCAGCACCTTGTTGGCCCCAAGATGGGTGCCTTAAAAGTCAAGGACTTCAGTGAATTTGACTTCAAACCCCAGCAGCTCGTATCAGATATCTGCACTATCTACTTAAATCTTGGGTACCTGAGATTGGAATTGGGCAAGCCAGAGGGGATGCTAATGTTTTGGTTTGGGGTTTTGATAGTGGAATGACTTGTTGGTAATTGTGTGGAAATAGAAAAGAAATGGTTCATTCCTAGTTGTTTGATGAAGGAATCTTCTTTAGTTTTAAATAAGGAGATTTTGTATGACACATCATTTAGGATTTCCAACATTATGCCTTGATCTGTGTAAAGATAGACTTTACTGGTTGTATCATTGTTTGACACTACCATCTTATAAGGCCATAGGATACTCAACAGATATCCTTCCTAGAAAATTAGAAGAAGTCTTTCTGTATCAAAAGAACGGGTTGCTCTCTGTTATGTCTCCCATTGACCTACTCTCTGATGCTCAGTTTCTTTCTGGTGCTTACCTTCCAGGGATGAGGAGAATTTCTGTGCCACTGTGCCCAAGGATGGACGTTCCTATTCCCCAACTCTCTTTGCCCAGACAGTCCGAGTCCTGAAGAAAATAAATAAGCCTGGAAACATGATTGTAGCTTTCAGCAACTTGGCAGAGAGAATCAAGGTGAGGAAAAGAAGAATGTGTTTGCTAACACATTTAATAAAAATCACATTGTCAACTCAGCTGTGCTGCTTTTTACCACATTTCAAGGAGAAAAAGAGCATTGCCTTGAGAAAATATAAACAGATGATTCTTCCTGGTCAGTCAATAACTAAAACTACCATATTCTTATTAATATTACTCTTCAACATGAGCATGAGAACAGAAATTTAAGAAGCTTCTATTAGAAGAGAAGAATGTAGACATTTATGTAGGTTTCTTTTATGAAAACTTATATGCACACTGTTACCAATACATTTTGAAAATTTAGGTTGGTAATGCAGAGGAACTTTATAGAATAAAATTCAAGATGACTAGTTATCAGTCACAGATTTTTATTGATTTTTCTCTGTTCTCTATATATGTAGTAGATAGTTGGCTTATATTGGGATATGCACACCTTTTAAAGATTAAAATACTATATTGTGTTCAGCTAATACTTTTGGTTGGACTATGACAGAACTCCATTAGCAGTTATGAAGAAGGAACATCATGGCACAGAAGTGTAATAGAAAACCTTCCTTATTGGGCCGGCCTGTGGCTCACTCGGGAGAGTGCGATGCTGATAACACCAAGGCCACGGGTTCGGATCCCATATACGGATGGCCGGTTGCTCACTGGGTGAGCGTGGTGCTGACAACACCAAGTCAAGGGTTAAGATCCCCTTACCGGTCATCTTTTAAAAAAAAAAAAGAAAAGAAAACCTTCCTTATTGATAGCAGTCTTCCCTTCATTAAGTTTCTTTTTAACTGAGTTGGGTTTCATTTTTGCCTAGTGCTTAGCCAGATGGATCCCTGAAAAACTAGAGTTGTAAAGGAGTCAAATGTTCAAGCCATTTTTAAATTCTTTTAGCTATTTGTACCAAAAGCAGACACTGCCTTTCATACATAGTCTGCATGAGTGATTCTGTAATTAAGTGAATAACAATCCTCCCAGCCCTATCCCCTTTGGAATTGTGGCATTTACAACAGACCACTGACCAGAAAGATGTTGTACATGATGTGTTTCTTTTCCCGCTAACACTTAAATCCATATTCAGTCATGACTATCAGCAGCTGAGCCAACTTGAAGTTTCAGAGTTGGGGCTCAGTGCAAAACTTGTTCCTAAAATATCTAAACTGGCTTGTTCTGGAGAAACTAAAGCTATTATTTGTCATTATCACTGACAAGAATTAATAATGACCAAGATTAAGGTATAGGCATTGAGCATTCTGAATTCTGCTGCACTGTGAATTCACTTAACTACCAGGTGTTGTGTGGTCAGTCTCTTGCAGATCTCCAACAACAGGAAGAGGAGACCTATGCAGATGCCTGTGATGAGTTCCTAGATCCCATCATGAGCACACTGATGTCTGACCCTGTGGTGCTGCCATCTTCCAGAGTCACTGTGGATAGGTCCACCATTGCCAGACATTTGCTCAGGTATGCCAGTCCCAAAAAGCAGCTTAAGAGTACAGATGTATGTTAGTTTGCCATCATGTTTTTCTCCCAGATAACCTAATGCAGTAGTTTGCACCCAGTAGGTGCTTCATATTGTTGATTTATTGCTGTGTTGGGGAGGCATTTTGATATCACTTGAATGTTAAAAATTTAAACATTCAAAACAAGACATCCTGTTGAGAATGTTTATCGCTTCCTTCCTTAAGAAAATAATTTCTGGGGCCGGCCCGGTGGCGCACTGGATAGTGCGCCGCTTGGGAAGCGTGGCGGCGCTCCCGCCCGAGGGTTCGGATCCCACATACATTTATTGCTGTGTTGGGGAGGCATTTTGATATCACTTGAATGTTAAAAATTTAAACATTCAAAACAAGACATCCTGTTGAGAATGTTTACTGCTTCCTTAATAATAATAATAATTTCTGGGCCGAGCCCGTGGCGCACTTGGGAGAGTGCGGCGCTGGGAGTGCGGCGGTGTCCCGCCGCGGGTTCGGATCCTATATAGGGATGACCAGTGCGTTCATAGCGCTCACTGGCTGAGCGCAGTGCGGCCGGTCTCAAAAAGGACAAAAAAAAGAAAATAATTTCTGTCAACATATGTTATAAAATATGTCAACATGGAGTATAAGTTGACCTGAAATTGTTTTAATTTTATTTTAGTTGTAAAAACATTAAAAACAACATTTATTTTCTAATTCAGGTTTTACACTGTATTTACCATATGGGTTAAATCACATTCTGTTGCTGCTATTGTTCTCAGCCATGGTAACCATTAATTTTCCCCAGCCTGCCTACTCTTTGGACAGTCTGCTCCCTGATATCTGCAGAAAAGACAGGAATGAAGTAATTCATGGTAGCTTATTAGACAGTTAAGCATCCCCTTAACTTTTTTAAGTTCAGCATTAGGTAAAAATGGTACCAAGAGACCCTGCCTATTTAAAATTCAGTTATATAAGCTAACCCAAATTTAAGGAAATTTTTAAATATTGAAAAAATGAATTTTCTACTTCATGGTATTTGATATGAAGCATTCACTATATGCATGATGCTGTGCTAGGTGGTATGCCTTTTCCAGTGTGTCAATGAAAATTTATATTTTATAGTGGCTCAGAATACAGAGAGAAAATATATCAGCTGTTAAAAATATGTCATGAACCTTTTTACCTGTCAGGAAATCATAATCTGCATTTACTTGCATAGTAGTCAGCTAACTAAATCAAATGTCTGTCTACAACAATGCTTTATCCTCTAACATCTTATACCGTTTTAAGAATCTGTCACTAAAACTACAAATAGTTCTTTAACATGAGTGTATGGGGTCTCTGTCTTAGAGAAATCTAAAGGTTGGTGACAGAAGGATAGCAGTTTTTAAGCCACTGGAATCAAGTATCATCTGAACAGCAGTGTTGAGATAAAGTTTAAGCTAAAAAAAAAAACTGCCGAATCCTTCTTTTTCTCATCTCATTCTTTCTATCCTACAAGTCAGCATCTGACCCAAAGTTATAATGCAGTCTAGCCTGTCTCAGTCAACGTGAGATGCCTAGGTGTTCTATTTTTGACTTAGGATGTGAGAACTTATGGAAATAACCCATTTCCTTTTCTCTCTTTTTCCCAGTGACCAAACAGATCCCTTTAACCGTAGTCCCCTCACCATGGACCAGATCCGGCCAAATACAGAACTAAAAGAAAAAATCCAACGGTGGCTCGCAGAGAGGAAACAGCAGCAAAAGGAGCAACTTGAATAAATACTGTGAACTAAACCAGTGAACCAAAAACAAACCCCAGAGTGTAGATAAACAATTTTGTGATTTCTTTCTTTCTGATTCTGTTCCTTTTTTTTTTTTCTTTTACTAAATTAGAGAATTGCTTTTGCTCAAATTATGATAATTAAGATTCCTAAGACCTTGACAACGCTCCCCTAGCTTGTAGGAAATTATACTCATTATAACATCACCAAGTTTAGAAATCATTGTTAATTTTCACCCTTTGTTCTCTCTTCCTGTTCTTTCTTCTTCCTTTTTCTACTTTAAATTGTATTCCTATAACTTCCTGCCACCTTACTATTTCTCTTCCAAGTACTGCTCAAACATTTTTGGTGAGGACTGCTTTTCAGTATACAATGTCATGTATTTCAGTGACAGCTGATATCAGAAAATCCTCTGTTATCCTGTGTATTACTATTCCTCATGATCTGGACTTAAGCCCTTCTTGTTACAGCTCTGTAATGACACAGAGTAACTTTTCACATAAAAGCAGATACCTTGATGTTTATTTAGATTTTTGAATAAGGTGATAGATGTGATTTTTTTTTTTTCCTTTTTGTCTTTTTTCGTGTCCGGCAACGGATCGCAACCCTC
>NW_007727230.1:203773-210795 GCF_000696425.1 Galeopterus variegatus
GCGGGAGTGCCACCGCACTCCCAAGCGGCACACTGTAGCAGTGCGCCACCGGGCCGGCCCGATAGATGTGATTTTTAAAAAAGGAATCTTATGCACCTTCTATTGGTAGCTCTTAATTTTTCATTATCTTGTAACTCAAAGTTACTATCGCAGCCAAACACTCTCCCATGGTATTGTCACCTCTGAAAATTTAGCTCTACAGTCTTTTTATGAGGATTGGTAGGACAAACTTGAAGCTTTGACACTTTATTCAAAAAATTCTAGGGTGAGAGAATAGATAGGAGGCTGTCGAGCCCTTCTCTTATGAAAATCTGTTGCTACAAGGACTAGGCCTGAGTAGAAGAATTAGGCAGCAAATATTGTAACCATGAAAAATATTTTAAGACACTAATTTCAACAGTATATCTCTGTGTACACACACCCCCCACACACACACACACACACCCCACACACACACACCCCCATGTGCTTTTTTATATTGGTCTAGTGTAAACTGAGTACCACTTTATATTGTCTCTTCCACTATATAGTGTGTGGTCATGTTTACTAATGTACTCATTCTAGACAAATAAAATTCTGAAACTATAAAATATAGATAGTTAATGTTTGTTTAGGCTTGTGATCTGACTTTGAAGAGCTGCTTCTAACTCAGCCTTAGGTTATCAATTAATAAAGTAGGAATTTGAGCACAATCTTGTCCACAAGCCACTTTAAACATCCACTTAATCCTGTGTAGTTGGTAGGTGGATGGACCCCACTTTTACAAGTTGAGCGGAGCTTCCTACTCAGTTGTGCTGCTTAACATACTAGGTGAGGTACATTCCCCTACAAACTATCTTTATATCACTGTCCATCTAAGCCCAGAGATATAAGTGACAAGAAAGTGATATGATCTAGAAGTAGGACTTATTGCTTCCTCTAGCGGTTATCATTGTTAACCATGGCCTCTTTCAAATAAGATGGTAGTTTTACAGTATTCCAACACAAGTTGCTATAAGCAGTCCTTGATGTGTTTTTGATGATATCAGCTGGAGAACCTCAAATCAGAGAGGGCCTCCCACCTTAGATGTAAAGTAGGTGTTGCCTATTGCTGTGCTTATAAATGAAAAAGGAAGTCTAGGAAACTTCTGCAAATTCCAGAATGTAAGATTAATTCAGTGCACTCCCTGGGCCTTTAAGGCATGGGTTGACAGGATTTATTTTCTTAAAATGAGTTTCATTTCATATTTATTATCCTTTCCCTTTCTGAGAATGAACTGTATATAAAATAAGCTTCTACCTACCTGCAATTATCTCCCAAACCCAATTTTATAGGATGTTTTCATTTTAAAAAGAAGTGGGGGAAAAAACAGTTTTGCAGGAGAAAATTAAAGGAAATGGCACAAAACCTCAGAAGGCAGCTGTTCCCAGCAGCTTTCTATTTAACAACCTCTATACTGCCGTTAGTGTCTGTATCTGTGTTCTACTTATGATTTAGCCTTCAGATTGTAAGCCTTTTCTGGCAAGCTATCCAGCAGCTTTCTATTTAACAACCTCTATACTGCCGTTAGTGTCTGTATCTGTGTTCTACTTCTGATTTAGCCTTCAGATTGTAAGCCTTTTCTGGCAAGCTATTTTTTTTTTTAAGTTCTTTTCCTGAAATTTTTTATGGATGGCTATGGCACCATTAATGCTACTGAATATCTTTAAATCCATCACAAAGGCAAGTGCATAGCGTAAGACCACTATTGGTAAGGAAACCAAGTGTCCTCTGTGCCTTTTTTCTTTCTGTGAAGTAATTTAAGGACATCCAAAAAATGAGACTTTGAAAAATAAGAGGTATTTTCTCTGGAACGCAGAAGGAGCTCCAAATCTATTAAAGCAGACTTTCTGACATATCTAGTGTTATGTGTTGGCTTTGCTAGAGTATGATAGGAAAATGAAGACTCTTTAACCAGCTCTGGTATTGCTCATAACTTACCAAGAGGATAATACTAAACTTGGAAAATTATTTGAGTAGGTTTTATCAACCGGTCTAAAGTTTTTTGTTGTTTTTTTTTTTAATATAGTTTTTAGTGGATATATGAAAACTGAAGGAAACTTTAAAGGTTTTTTAATGGTGCAGGTGAAGGTATCAGTTGCTAGTTGGTATCATGCTCTACAAAAGCTTCATTACTTTATTTGAGGCTGGTTGCTAAGTAGCCATTGCACAGAGCATAAGTCTACTGGATGTACAAGCCAGAGGCTGATGCTGCTTTGTTGATGTCATGATGTCATGTGAGGAAATAATGCACATGCTCTAACTGCTAAACAGGAAAAGAACCTAGAAACAAAATGAACAAATCAACAAAAAGTTGATTGAAGTAAAACTTGATCAACATAACTGTATTTTGAAACATTCCAAGAAGGCTCCTTGTCAAACTTGCCTGGGGGTGTTGGTTCAAAACATGTATTTAATAAATGAACACCTGACTTAACGACCTTTGTTATCACTTTATTACGATACTAAAAGCTAGTGGCACATTCAGTAATCCCTCTAAAACTTTTAGGTAGGTAGTATCAAAGGTGTGTGACCTGGTTGACCTAACCTGGCTTACCAGGCCTCCAGAGGGGATGCTGGGGTTATTCTCAGAAGATGAATCTCAGGGCATGTTTTTTCCTAATGAGCTCCCTTTTGGCTTCGTTTTTCTTCCTTACCTGGCCTAAACCACAGGTCTTTTAATTATTTGCTGTCAATGGTCCCTTTTCTTTCCCGTTGTTTCTATACCCCTGCCATTCACGACCTCAGCCTAGATTAACCTAGCCATTCCCCTCCGTTCCGATATCCAAGATACAGGATTTTAAAAACAAAACAAACAAAAAAAATTCAGAGTGGTGCAACCACAAACTTGTCTCTAACATCGCCCAACCTTCTGTGTGTCCTTAACTTCAACAGCTATTCCAAATTTTAACCTCTTTCCTCATTCTCTCCCACCTTCCCATTTACTCTTCACAGTTAGGTGACCTTGCCTTCTACTTCACTGGGAAGATAAAGACAAGAGAGTCTCCACTTTCAAACTTCTTTTCCATCACCTTATCTGTGGAAAAAGGTCCACAGCATTCACAGGCTAATTTCTCTACCTTCTTTTCTTGCCTTATCAGGGCTCTTGTCAATCCCTCTTGTCTTCTCTCTTCCTTTTCTCCCTTGAGTTCCACATCCCCCTTTGGTTTTCTGACTTGTATTCTTTTACAGCCATATTTCTTCATCCGTTCATTCTGGCTTCTATCCTAATATTTTGAAACTGCTCTAGTTAATGTCAAAGATTTCCATATTGCTAAATTAACTTTTCCATCCTTAATTTGACTTCTGTCCAGTATCTGGGGCAGCTGAATCACTCCTTCATTCAAACGCTCTTGGTTCCTTGATATCACTTCTAATTTTTCTTTCCACCCTTCTAACCATTCCATCAATCAGAATTTTACTTCTGCTCAGGTTTCCCTAGGATACATTAACTTACAGTTCTGTTCTCATCAAATGCCACTTCCCTACATATATCTTTTCTTCCGGTCATATTAAACTATAATGTTTCAGGGGTGGCTGGTTACTCAGTTGGTTAGAGTGTGGTGTTGATAACACCAAGGTCAAGGGTTCGGGTCTCCCTATAGGCCGGCTGCCAAATGGGAGCGGGGGAGGGAGGGAAGGAAGGAAAGAAAAGAAAGTTTCAGTCCTCTGTAGTATATAGCTATTCTCTTTATACATCAACTCAGTTTTCCTCCTCTAGTCTTCCCAGATCAGCACCATGTCTAACTGATACTGACGCTCCGTGTTCACATTGCAATCTCTTCAGATCCCAACTCTGCCACTCTCTAGCTATGTGGCCACTTATTAATCCCATTCTCAATGGGGACAGTACCTAATACACAGGCTTTCTTTAAATTCCAGAATGCCTGGCATACTGGAGGCCCTCAATAAATGCGATTTTGTTCGTCATATCTGCATAGCTTCTGTGGCTGGTTAGGGAATGAGGGGAATTGGATTCCAATCCTGACACAGGATGCGGGGGAGACGGAATACAAAAGGTAAAAGATCAGCTAAAGAAAGGCAATGGGCTGAATCCGGTGACAGCTTGTGTGGTGCCTGCTCGACCCATAACTCTATGTTTGGCCTCGGACCCTCTCTGCGTCTGCAAAACTATCGTGTTGGTCTAGGAGAATCTCAGGGACGCCTTCTAGTCCTGACTTCCCATGTTCTGTCAGAAAATCTGCGAAAGCACCCTACGCGAAAAAGTGGAGGTCAGCGCCAAGAAAAACACAGGAGGCTCAGGGCGCAAGCGCATTTCTTCGCCTGGCGGGCCTTCCGGGCCTCCACGAGCAGCTGCCCCAAGAAATGCCTGTTCGACTGCGGAATCCCATTATTCTTCACTTGTCCTCTAATCTCATCTGTTTATATCCAGTTTCACCTCAGTGGCTCAACAAAATTAATTGACCGACCGTATTCCGCAAAGATCGTAGAACACTTAAGGATCTTGGCCCGGCTCAGAAAGAGGCGGCCTGACCTTAGAAGAGGGATGGGGTCCTGCCACGGGTCCTTCCGGGAGGTGACATTCAGCCGGCTGTTCGGGGCGACGGGCTTTCCATCCTAGAACTATGGCCCAATTTGTCCGTAACCTCGCAGAGAAGACCCCTGCGCTGGTGAACGGTGAGCGCGGTGTGAGACTGCCGAGGCGGGTACACGGGCAGCGGAGGAGCCTGCGAGGGCCCGAGAGGAGGAAGCGAGCTGCAGTGACCGAGGGGCATGCGGGAGCCGGGGCCCGAAGGTGGAGGGAGCAGCTGGCAGATTTGCAGTTCTCCTCTAGTCTTCCGCTTGCCTGGCCTGCAGCTTGGATTCTCTGTACTTCTAGAAGTTCCTGAATTCTAACAGTGAAGAGAGGTAGTGTGAAGGGAGGACGGAGTTGCCTGGCAGCTGCCGCATTATACCCCCTTAAGTCCTAAGAACAGGAATTTGGAAGGAATGGCTCCATTAGGAGAGTTAGAAAAGGAAGGAAACGTGTGGAAGTACCTAAATTCGGCTTCACCAGGTGGTCTGGTTCTCAGTGGGGTATTTGGAAGTCAACAGAGATGTTTAGGGATGGATGAGCTTTTGAACGTTGACTTTGCTTTCTGTCCTGGCCGGATTCTGAGATACGTGCGCTTTAATCCGAGAGAAATTTTAGGTGGAATTGGAGGAGGTGGATGAGTATCCCTGCCCCAGTAACCATAGAAAGGGGTTCTGTTAAACAGTAAACTTTATTATAGCTTAGCATTTGTGGAATTTTTTCAGTTTGAAGAACCTCACTGGTAGACCATTGTATTTCAGAACAACTCTGAATTGTTACAGCCTTGAATACTACTAGTCTATTCTGTCAGTAAATATTTCAGTTGTCTTTTGAATAGCAAGCTAGGCGTTTTATTCCTGAAGTGAGGTGAGTTAAATTGACGAAAGTTTCTTCACTAGATGAGCTATATTGTAAGTGGTTGAAGGTCAGATTCAGTTGTCTTTTGAATAGCAAGCTAGGCGTTTTATTCCTGAAGTGAGGTGAGTTAAATTGATGAAAGTTTCTTCACTAGATGAGCTATATTGTAAGTGGTTGAAGGTCAGATCTCCAAATAGCTTTTGTTCAGATTTGATTATGAAATGTGAGTAGAAAGCAGACTTTCAAAAAATACATGTAATGTTTTTGAATCTATTTCACTGTTTGATTGGCATTTTCTTATTCATTCTCTTCTCCCTTCCCTCCATTACCATCAAAGCAATGAGTTGTTGAAGCCTTTACAGTGCCAGATATTATAAATACTTGATTCTCCTACAAAACCCCAGTCTGCTAGTGAGACATTTCACACTTTTTCCCAAAGAATTTCTTAGGTTTGCAACTTTTTCTTTACTAAGATTATCAAAGTGTCTGTTATAAAGCTCTACAGTTTTACATAAACAAAAAAAGAAAAGCCTTAGAGGCTTCAGTCTTCGGACTTTGTGGTTAATTTGAGGCACAAAGTTTAATATTCCAAGTGGATCTTTTTCCCTAGCATGGTTTTTACATCTTTTAGACGGTGAATGTTAGGGAATTGCAAACTAATTTTAGTGATAAAATCCAAAAAGAAAGTAAATATCAAAGTAGTTTTTTGTATGAAACATATAAACCCTTTTCTCTATTATTGTGAATAATTGAAAGATAACTTGTTAATCTTCCAAAAGTACTCAGAAAGGAGGACTCAACTGGGGCCAGAATTAAAATAAAATTTATATAAAGTGGAAATATATTTTGCTTTATAATATAGGTCAGAGTATTAAATGTGAATGTTAAATATTTAATGAAAACTACAGACTATATCTGTTCATTCCCCTGGAAGACAAAAAAGTTCATGGAAATAAGTAATTTTGTTATCAGTTTTTTCCAGAAATATTATAGAGTCTGATTTTTTTCTCCCCTTAACTGCACTCTAAGCTTTATTTAGGTTTCACCAGTTTTTTCATTAATCTCTTTCAGTTCCAGGGTCCAATCCAGAACACCACATTGCATTTAGTTATCATGTCTCCTCCGTCTCCTCTGGTCTGTGTCAGTTTCCCAGTCTTTCCTTATCTTTTAACGACCGTGGCAGTCTTGAGGTGTCTATCTAGGTATCCTATGGAATTTTTTTTTTTTTTTTTTTTTTTTTACAACACCTTTCTCACTGGTGGAGCTGTGGATTTTGAAAAAGAATACCACAGAGATGAGGTGCCCTAATCACATATCTGTAGGTATGTGATACTCATGTATAACATCACTGGTGATACAAGCTTTCATTACTTGGTTAAGGTAGTGTTTGATAGGTTCCTCCACCGTAAAGTTACTATTTTTCTCTTTCCATACTCTATTTTTTTTTTTTTTCCTTTTTTTTGTCTTTTTTACTGACCGGTAACGGGATCGCAACCCTCGGTGTCGCGCCCGTACCGGGGACCGGGAACGGGATTGCAACTCTCGGTGTCGCACCCGTACCGGGGACCGGCAACGGGATCGCAACTCTCGGTGTTGCGCCCGCACCGCGCT
>NW_007727230.1:211788-221134 GCF_000696425.1 Galeopterus variegatus
TTTTTTTTTTTTTTTTTTTTTTTTTTTTTTTGCAGCTGGCCAGCACAGGGATCCTAACCTGTGGTGACCTCGGTGTTATAACGTTACGCTCTAACCAGTTGAGCTAACTGGCCAGCCCAATATTATACAACTTTACATGTAATATATGAACCTTAAAGCAGTATACTTCCATTTACCCCTCATTCTTAATGCTGTTATTGTCAAATATTTTACTTCTGTATACCCATCAACCTCACAGTACGTTATTGTTTTGTCCTTTATCTTTTAAATTAATTAAAAGATGAGGAAGAAAATACATGTTACTCACATATTTCTCTTTGCAAGCATTCTTTTTTAATTTTGTGAATAGGAGTTTCCACCTAACGTCATTTTCCTTCTGTCTGAATAAATTCCTTTAACATTTCTTTTAGCGCATGTCTGCTGGTGATGAGTTCTCTCAGCTTTTGCTTTTCTAAAACAATCTTTCACCTTCAGTTTTGAATAATATTATTGTTGGGTATAGAACTCCAGGCTGATGAGTTTTTTGTTTTTAGTACTTTCAAAATGTCACTAATAAGGCTGCACTCTAACCAACTGCCTTAACCAGCCAGGCCAGCCAGTTTTCTTATTTTATTTTTTTTATAAGGCTGCACTCTAACCAACTGCCTTAACCAGCCAGGCCAGCCAGTTTTCTTATTTTATTATTTTTTTTTATTATTATTATTTTTTTATAAAGATGACCGGTAGGGGGATCTCAACCCTTGGCTTGGTGTTGTCAGCACCACGCTCAGCCAGTGAGCAAACCGGCCATCCCTATATAGGATCCGAACCTGCGGCCTTGGTGTTATCAGCACCGCACTCTACCAAGTGAGCCACGGGCCGGCCCTCAGTTTTCTGATTTTAAAATCCAGCTTCTAGTAACTTTACAATTAACTAGATCCGGCATTCATAAATCAAATAATAGTATTATCTGGCCACTAGTGAAGTCATGTGCTTATAGCTTCCTGCCTGATTGAATGTCCTTGTGACACAGGTGTTCTGCATCTTTAAAAGCCTCTTGTTACCAGGGAGCAGCTTTGACTTTTCACACCGGGTGCACATTTGGTACAAGCTGTGAATGAATGTAATGCGTGAATAAATATTTGTGTCCAGCCCACACATCTGCTTCTTTTGGTCTCTAGTGAGTTCATCCTGGTTTTTTTGTTTTGTTTTGTTTTGTTTTCCAGCTGCTGTGACTTACTCGAAGCCTCGATTGGCCACATTTTGGTACTATGCCAAGGTTGAGCTGATTCCTCCAACCCCTGCTGAGATCCCTACAGCTATTCAGAGCCTGAAAAAAGTAGTAAATAGTGCTCGAACTGGTAGCTTTAAACAGCTTACAGTTAAGGTAACTATGGGCTAAATAAAAACGTATGTGCATAACAGAAAACTTCTCCCGTTGGGATTTTTCTGATTGTTTTGATTAATGTATGTATTTTCCAGTGAGGCTGATTCCAACATAATGAAAGATAATCTCTTTCTTGACTGCTGAGGAAGATATTTACTTTTCTATTTTGTCATCTGGGTATTTTATGTCTTAGTTTCCTAGTAGTCTTATACTATAGCAAAAAAAAGTGAATATTTTTTTACTGGGAAACTTTTTTTATCCTTTCCTGTTTTGGCTAGTATACTAAAATATGATGGCTTACTTTGCCGATTCTGTACTTTTTTTTTTTTGTCTGTATCCCAGTTCAGCCAAAACATCTCTTGAACTGTATCACAGTCAGGAAGCTAACACTTATATGGAGGATAAAAATACCAAAACCTAGCTTATTGAATTGTGTGAAGATCAAATCTAAGGATTATAAGAATTGGTACTTGGATTTTATGTTCATTGTTTGATACAAGTACAAAAGGCCTAAATAAATAATTGCTGGCTTTAGCACCTGCATCCTGGGAAATAAGGTTATTTTTCAGAAGACTTCCGTAATTTCTGATCTAATTTGAAGGGGAAAATTCACTTCCAAAAGTACTAAAAGGAAAAGGCCCATTTTTCTTATGAAAAGGTATTTTTTTTTCCAACTAGAGCTTCAAGATCCATATTTTTGCTTGCGTGAAACAGTGCTCTCTAGAACCTTATGTGTATTTTTTTGTCTTCAAGGCAATAAAATGTTAATTTGTGAAACCGAGTACTGAAGACTTGGAAAGAGTTAAGCAAATAGTAAATGAATAAAAATTATACCTAAAGGAGTAGACAGAGCCCTTTTTCTTCTAACAGATTTTCTTTGGCCAGACAGAAATGTCTGTTGAGAGACTTCACCTTCCTATAGCCATCCTTTCATATGAAATGCCCTGTCTAAATGTGTTAGCTGTTTCCAGGATGTGGGTTGTTTTAGGGCTCATAAAGTGTCTCATAAACTAATAATGAAAGGGTTAAGTCAGTTCAGGTCTAAAGAATGCTTTGAAAGAATTTATAAGCTCTGGACTACTTACCTTACAAAATTAAAAGTTCAAGGGTTCTTAGTAGTTGAACAGAGTTAACATTGGTAATTCTCAACTTTGACTAAATCTGCCAACTAGTTTGAATAGCATCCTTATATTCTCTGTCATGTAATCCTGGAAAAGAATAGTTTTAAATGTTAAAAAAAAAAAAAAATAGTTACCTTAAAATGTGTGCTTCTTTTTTCAGGAAGCTGTGCTGAATGGTTTGGTGGCCACTGAGGTGTGGATGTGGTTTTATATCGGAGAGATCATAGGCAAACGTGGCATCATTGGCTATAATGTTTGAAGACCAATCTTGAACACCTGATTATATTTGACTTTTTCTGAGTGTTCATGGACCATGTGTGATCAAACTGCTATCTGAATAAAATAAGATGTGTCAAAAATCAATGTTTTCTCTATCAGGTACTACATAAAATGTCAAACTTTCTCTTGATACTAATTTGAGTTGTCTTTTGCCTTGATATGTTAATAGAGCTCTAAAATGAATGTCTGTTTAGCCTGAAATTGGAAAGGATATATGTGAATATATCAACCTGGTACATGAATATATGAGGAAACATTTTAATTTTAAGGTTTGAAATACATGATATTTAAGATTCAGAAAAGTCAAGGGAAAGGTCTTGAGAAAACTAGAACTTGCTGCAGTAGGAGAAATAGTAATACTGTGTCCTGAAGGGATATAGTTAAATCATATTGTTAGTTATAAAGAATAAAATTTGGATTGCTTCTCTTTACAAGAATTATAGGCTCTTTTGACACAGCTATGTCTCTAAATGTTGGGGTCCCTCCTGTCAACTTGCATATAGCCTCCTCAACAGAAAATAGCAGGATGGAATTCTAAGTGTGTATTTTTCTAACATCCTTAACAGTAGGACAGAGCCATGACCTACATTTTAAATCTAATTTTTTTTTTTTTGTCTTTTTTCGTGACCGGTAACAGGATCGCAACCCTCAGTGTCGCGCCCGCACCACGCTCAGCCAGTGAGCGGACCGGTCTCTACATGGGATCCGAACCCTTGGCGGGAGCGCCGCCACACTCCCAAGCGCCGCACTCAACCGAGTGCGCCACCGGGCCGGCCCTTAAATCTAATTTTGATAGGTGTTATTAATCTGTCTGGTTTTATGGTTTTTAGAACCTGTCTTTGCAAAAATAAAATAACCTACAGATACTTAAACAGGGTCAGAACTAAGTGTCATCCATGGGTCTAAGTAGTATATTATGTCCTGAAATAAATAGAAATGATTAGTATTATTCTGTCTTCTTGAGCCATTTTATTGAGGATACAGGAGAGACTGATCATTCATTGGATTTTCCTGGGGATCGTACAGTCCTTAGTTGGCTCATTGGTGTGTTTCTAAATCCATTGTTACTCTCTTGCATCCACAGCAAAATGTGCAGTGCCAGCTGATGATAACCAAATATAGTTGCATATTTATTGTAAAAGCATTATAACTCACAGTATAGTATTAATCCTTTAATAGTGTTCAACCTTTATCCAGTCAATCCCAAATTTACCCTTTTAGACCACTGCTGCTTTAGCCTAATAAAGGGCCCAGCTTTTCTAAGTGATAGGCAAGAAAATCTCCATAGACACTGCTACTCTTCTGAAATGTGAAGTAATGCCTAAGTTACTGATTCTGCAATAAACACAGGTGGTCAAAACTGAAACTACCTCTTCAAAAAGTATTCGATAACTTAAAAATATGCATAGCAAAAGACTGCAAAGATATTGACTACTACAGTATTGGTGATCTACATGAATTGCTCTGTTTCATACAGTTCGTAAGAAAATTAACCAGAAAAAAACAGAGGTATGAGATCAACTAGCACTAATTAGAACCTATAAACACATAGTTGATTCATAATATGTAATGTGACTTTTTTAACCACATGGTCACACCAGAAAGTCCCCAAAATAAACATTTACTACTCACTTCACTGCTACTTCCTCCTCCGTTGCCATACAGCACTCTTCTGATCTCCCCTGTGGCCAAAAGTGCATGTACGGAATTTTTGTAGGTTGAAATAGCAATAGGCTCCTTGAAGTAGCCATTGACTTCAGGCTTGTTTATTTTTGCCTTTTTCAATCCCAAATGCCTTGTCTCCTAGAGAACTGTTCAGGCTATCTTTCACTGAATTTGTGTATACCAAGTGTTTGCCACTGTCAACTTCAGTGTAACTCAGCTGTTTATTGTGCACTTCCTAAATTCCAGACACTACATGGTAGAAACATGAACAAGTTTCACAGAGCTTGGTCTGATGAGACAGGCAATTAAGCATGCAATTATAACGTGACAAGTGCTAAAATAGGGGAAGTGGATGGTTTGCTTGAAAGATGCTAATCCAGACTTGAGAAGGGGGTTCAAGGCAGATTGTCAGAGGAGGTAGTATCTAAAGTAAACCAGGAGAGTAAGCAGAATGGAGCAAGGTATATTGAGCAAATGGAACAGCCTGTGCAAAAGCTACTAAGTAGAAAAGGTCTGGCACATCAGAGGTCCTAAAAGACTAATTGTGCCTGAACGAATCACCAGATAGAGGAGAGTGGTGAAAGGTAAAGCCAGAGATGGTGGGGACCAGACCACGAAGTGCCTTTTATGTCATATTAAGGATTGGACTACATTAAAGACAGTGAATGGAAAGCCACTGAAAGATTTTTGACAAGACACTGATCTCTGCCCTCAAATAGTTTGCATAGTCTTAAATCAGCAGGCAATTTCAATTCCATGTAACAAAAGCTAGGATAGAAATATGCATGGGTGCATGTAAGAGTGCATATGGCCCTACACTTTTCTCAGTATATAAAAGTACAGATACGCATTTGGTAGTGGGCATCATGAGGAGAGGGGCGATTACAGTTGTTAAAAGTCCAAGCCAGTTACACAAATATCAGTCACTGTTGTCCAAACGTATGATTCCTAATCATAGGAAACCACTATCTATAAAAATTAAGTTCAATTTAAGTGTCAATAAACAACAAAGGCTTTTTGTTGAGGCTGTCATCATTTCAAAACTAATGTAAAACGGGCCACACTGCATGTTTGCTTTATACATCTCAGTATTGTTATCCTTGGATAAGTTTCTCTGTTTTTTTCCACTCATCTCTCAAATACCGAAGTATTTCTTCTGCCCTGATTTCTAAGGATAGGTCAGTATGTTTTGTTCCTTTTTAAATATTTCATATTTGGTGCTCGCTTTGGCAGCACATATACTAAAATTAAATATTTCATATTTGTAAGGCACTTTTAGATTTTCAAAGCACTTGCATCAACTATCTCAGTTAACCCTCTACTTTCATCTGAGGCACATGCATAAATGATACACCTATTTGACAAGTCAGGAACTGAGCAGCAGAAACTAAACAACTTGGCTAGTATCCCATGAGTAATAAGTGGTGGCAGAACAAGTTGGGCCCAGGCAATGAGCACAGGTAGTAGTCTATGCCCTAACTACTCATGACAACCTTATAGAGCTTGCTGCTTTATATTTCCACAGTTCCATTTGTAGTACTTTCCTTATATTCTCAGTCTTGCTTTGCCCTACTACCAAGTTATTTAAGATTTATTGTCCCATCAGATGTCAGCCTCCCTAATCTTACATAAGGTGTGATGTAGCTTTGTAGGACTTCTTACTATTTCCTAATTAGTATGGTTTTTACTTCTACCAAGACATGAATTGGTTCAATTGTGCTCACTGTTGTGATGAATACTGTAACAGTCCCACCAGAGATAATTCCTTAGCAGGGAACTTACACTAGACCTGCTTACCAAACCAAAGGCCCTGATATTAATAAAATACATAACGACATGCAGGGCCCTTGACAAATTGCCTTTAGCCACGCCTTAATCTCACTTGCTACCGACCATTGTTGCAGCCACACAATTTCTAACCAGTTCCCATAAATACCCAGTTTTAAATTTCATGTCATGAAATTATATACCAAAACAAAAAAATTGAAAAAGAAAGATTATATTCCCACTGCCCCTGATTGTTGCAGTTTTCTATCAATCCCCTTTATTTCTTGACAATTTTATGTCCTGGCTCATTGTCACTCTAGAACACTACTTCTGTTCTTAATTCTTGGCAATTGCAACATACGAATGGGTCAGTAGTTTCCAAAGTAAAGTCTGAACGACAGCAGCAGCAGCAGCACGAAGGAACTCAGAAATGAAAATTCTCAGGCTCTACCCCAGAAACTGGGGTGGGATCTTACAATCTAGGTTTTAATTGCCTCTCTATATAATTCTGATGCATGCTAACATTTGAGAGCCACTGACATAAATGACCCAATAACCTGGCCTCTTAGTTCCACTAAAAATTCCAATTATATCTTTCACCTTTATTGGGCATGAATTCCCATGTTATTACCAAAAACTTCAACCACTCTGTAGTTTCAATTTCATGCATCTCTCTCTCTTTCTGACCACCTATTATCTTTTCAGCCCACTCCCTAAAATAGCCTAACTACATTAATTTGGAGTCACCATGACCGTCAATAAATTGGTCTTACCATCTCCCTTACCCCGTTGATGTTAGTTTTCTTTCCTTACCCAGATTATTTATATTTCATTGTTAATCATGATCGTTCTCTTGAATACACTGTCAACTTCTTTACATCTCATTCACTTTGTTGTACTCATTTACCAAAACCACATCCTTGGCTTAATCCAACTATCTACCTGCTCTGCACTTATATCCATGTAGCTGGAGAAAACAACATAACCTCACTTTATATTCGTGATCAAAACCTTAAGACAGCACTTAATATTACCTGCCAATCATACTGTATTTTTTTTTTTTTGGCCATGATTATTTTCACCAGTAAATTATCTTATTTCCTAATAAGAAAATTTAAACATCTGGAGAAAACAACATAACCTCACTTTATATTCGTGATCAAAACCTTAAGACAGCACTTAATACTACCTGCCAATCATACTGTATTTTTTTTTTTGGCCATGATTATTTTCACCAATAAATTATCTTATTTCCTAATAAGAAAATTTAAACATTGGAGAACTTCCACTTACTCCCACAATGTCATCTACTTACCTACCACTGTTGCATCCATACATATATCCACCTCGCCTGTCCTAGCCCAAGCTCTAAGCACATAGAAGTCATTTAATACAAATGTGATGAATAAAATAAATTTATTCATTAATGAATCTATATTTTTATAAGTGCTGTTTCCTCTTCCTTCACCTGACCCTTTCTACCTTCTACAGTTAGGATGGCTCATATCCAAAAAATTGAGAATTTATTACTACAACAGGAAAACTAATTTCCACTTCACCCTAGGCTCCAAATTTCACCCCCACTGCCCTGAGGGTAAACACTGAAGCCAAATGGCCCTTGATCTGGGACCACTGAGTATGTTTGCTCTACCATCACCATCTGACCCCCACCTCCCACCCCCCATTCCAGAACTGAGTAGTAAACCTCTTGCAGAAAGGCCTAAGGACATAAATCAGCAACAGGGTCTTTTTCTTTCCCCCCCTTAAAACAATATCTGTAGTTACGTATTTTCCTTATTTGTCCATCTCAACTACAGCAAAGACCTCTTGCAGGTTAGCAGAAGTCATTCATCTAAGAAGATTTGAAACAAAGGTTACTCTTCTCACTCTTCAGTGCAAAATGAAATGAAGCAGAACCATTTGTCTGAGATGAATGAGTCAGGGGTAGAGGACTGGGATGCAGGACTTGATTTCTGGTCTCCTAACTAACCACATTCTCTCTACTCTGTGATTTTTAAGTTGGTTATCGCACAGTGAGGAGCAGGAGTGGGGAAGGAGGATGTGTTGCTTTTCATGTTTTTATTTAGAAAGTTACATCTGAAGGGCAGGCTGATTAGCTCAGTTGATTACAGCATAGTGTTGATAACACCAAGGTCTAGGGTTTGATCCCTGTACCTGCTAGCCACCAAAAAAAAAAAAAAAAAAAGAAAGAAAAAAGAAACTTACACCTGAACTCTAACCCACATGTAAGATATTCCATTTCAACTTTAGCAGGAGTAAGAGATCATTCATAATATATCATTTGTGTCAGAGACTTGGATAGCATGACTCTTCCTGTGTCTTAAGCAATTTGATTGGCTATATGCTAATAGAGAGGTATCTGAATAGAGACAAGAATAAGGCTAAAGAGCAGAGGATAATACTTAAACATTTTAAAAGTTAAATTAGCCAGTGATTATTTAACTACCTAGTCTCTACCCCGTAATAACTTCGTATAGCATACATTATACGAAGTTATACGATCAGGTACTACATAAAATGTCAAACTTTCTCTTGATACTAATTTGAGTTGTCTTTTGCCTTGATATGTTAATAGAGCTCTAAAATGAATGTCTGTTTAGCCTGAAATTGGAAAGGATATATGTGAATATATCAACCTGGTACATGAATATATGAGGAAACATTTTAATTTTAAGGTTTGAAATACATGATATTTAAGATTCAGAAAAGTCAAGGGAAAGGTCTTGAGAAAACTAGAACTTGCTGCAGTAGGAGAAATAGTAATACTGTGTCCTGAAGGGATATAGTTAAATCATATTGTTAGTTATAAAGAATAAAATTTGGATTGCTTCTCTTTACAAGAATTATAGGCTCTTTTGACACAGCTATGTCTCTAAATGTTGGGGTCCCTCCTGTCAACTTGCATATAGCCTCCTCAACAGAAAATAGCAGGATGGAATTCTAAGTGTGTATTTTTCTAACATCCTTAACAGTAGGACAGAGCCATGACCTACATTTTAAATCTAATTTTTTTTTTTTTGTCTTTTTTCGTGACCGGTAACAGGATCGCAACCCTCAGTGTCGCGCCCGCACCACGCTCAGCTAGTGAGCGGACCGGTCTCTACATGGGATCCGAACCCTTGGCGGG
>NW_007727230.1:221158-224635 GCF_000696425.1 Galeopterus variegatus
TTTTGAGTTGATTTTGGTATGTGGTGAGAGGTACAGGTCTAGTTTCATTCTCCTACATATGAATATCCAGTTTCCCCAGCACCATTTGCTGAAGAAGGCAGTCTCTTCCTCAGTGTGTAGGCTTGGTGCCTTTGTCAAAGATCAGGTGGCTGTAGGTGTATTGGTTGATTTCTGGGTTCTTTATTCTATTCCATTGATCCATATGTCTGTTTTTATGACAGTAACATGCTGTTTTGGTTATTATAGCTTTGTAGTATAGTTTAAAGTCAGGTAAAATGGCCAACAGATACATGAAAAAATGCTCAACATCACTCAGCATTTGGGAAATGCAAATCAAAACCACTTTGAGATAACATCTCACTACAGTTAGGATGGCTCATATCCAAAAAATTGAGAATGATAAATGCTGGTGAGGTTGCAGAGAAAAAGGAACTCTCATACACTGTTGGTGGGACTGCAAAATGGTGGAGCCTTTATGGAAAATGGTATGGAGATTCCTCAAACAATTACAGATAGATCTACCATATGACCCAGCTATTCCACTGCTGGGAATATACCTAGAAAAATGGAAATCACCATGCCAAAGGGATACATGTACTCCCATGTTTATTGCATCACTATTTACAATAGCCAAGAGTTGGAACCAGCCCAGATGTCCATCATCAGATGAGTGGATAAGGAAACTGTGGTATATCTACACAATGGAATACCACTCTGCTATGAAAAAGAATGAAATACTACCATTCGCAACAACATGGATGGACTTAGAGAAAATTATATTAAGTGAAACAAGTCAGGCACAGAAAGAGAAATACCACATGTTCTCGCTTATTTGTGTGAGCTAAAAATAAATAAATAAATATACAAATAAATAAATGGTGTGGGGGGGAGAAGACACAACAATCACAACAATTCCTTGAACTTGTTAAGACAAGTGAACAGATATGATGTAGTTGGGGGGAGGGGGGAAAGAGGAACGAGTAAAGGGTCATGAAAATCAACTACAATGCATATTGAGAAGTTAAAATAAAAAATATAATTAATTAATTAATTTTTAAAAAAGAGAGTAAGAGGTCTTTGCCTTGTGCAATGATGGCCATGTTCTCATGGTTTTGTCTCTGTTTTTTACTTTAGTTGTCTACAAAAAGATATACAGTGAGTATTTTTGTAAGTCTAAGAATAAACAACTAAACATAATGCATGCATTATAATGTATATTCAAAAACATTTCAAAACAGCCTCACCCAGCTGGTCTTGAAAAAGATAACCTTTGGGAAATCTTCCAGGCCTCTCATGATTGCTGAAGAGAAAATAACCAAATGCTTATTTACTGGGCTTTTTCAAGTGACATATTTCTCTTAGAATTTCTAGTCTTTCAATACTGACACCTTCACTTGTGGAAATTCACCTCAGAATTCAGGAGTTGGTACCTTCTAGTTCCTCTGAGAATATTCCTCAATCAACAAGTTGTCCACCTAGCTAAGGGACAGCTTCCTGGAATTAAGACTGCAGAACCTAGGTTATAATTAACTCAGACTTCCTCCTCCTCTTGTACCTTGGCCATGACCTTAATCCTCACCTAGATTTTCCATCCCATCTCCGGATAAAAATTTGTTCTAAATTAGATCAACTGAACTCTAGTCCTGTTAGCCTAAGATAAGTTGGCATTGGTGGCTGAAAGGAATCCTAAACCAATTTTAGACCATATAGTTAGACTTACACATGACTCAAAAAAAAAAAGCTAGACATCTCAGTGGGGGCATAATATTGCTCAATTTTATCCTTTTTCTCACTGTAATAAAAAAATAAAAACATTACTGGGTAATGCCAGGTCTAGTGAATTTTTTCAAAGTAATTTGGAGACAAACAAAATGTTTCCAATTCTGGGAACAGCAGCATTGACAATACTCAGAAAGAATGAAAAGAAATGATAAAATGGGAGGGGCTTTGGAATTTAGTAGCTTTCAACTGCATGGATTTAAAGTCAGATTTTAAGTGACTATCAGTAGGTCCATTGCTACTTATCTAAAGAGCTCAAAGCCCTATCCTATATGATCTCCTTGGTTCTAACAACTTTGCAAGAGATATGGTTGGTGGATAGAAAGTAGAATCAAAAATTTTGCAGGTATGAAATCTGAGATTCAAAGAAGCAGTTATGTACCTTCACTGACCTGAAATGTCTTCCAAAAAAGAGGTATTCCTTACCTACTACATTAAAGAGAGGCTGGCTGGTTAGCTCAGTTGGTTAGAGTACAGCCTTGTAACACCAACTCAAGGGTTTGGATCCCATGCTGGCCAGCTGCCAAAAACAAACAAACAAAAGGTTAAATACGTTAAAGAGAAAATAGAAATTATGGAGCATGAACTTCAATTTGTTCCCCTTCACCTCTGATTACATGCTATTCTTCTACATTTGCTGTTTTCTCTCTCTTTTTTTTTTTTTTTTTTTTGGCTTGGCTGGCCAGTGCACAGATGGAACCCTGGACTTTGTTGTTATCAGCACTACACTCTAACCAACTGAGCTAACCAGCTAGACTTGTATTTGCTCTTGATTCTCTTCCTTTTCACTCTTCAGTCATCTTTCCCTATCCATTACTCATTTTCATTTTTTCATTTATCTATTTGCCAACAAATATTTATTACATTCTTGTATGCATCAGATTAAGTGCTCGTAATTCTGAAATCTTAAAAGATAGGTTTCCTACCTTCAAGGGGCTCACAGTCTAGTGGGAGAGGGGGCAAATCATACAAATCATACAGCTTCAATATAGTGTGTAAAGATCAACAATAGAAGTCTGCACATTATGCTACAGTTGTACACACAGGAGAGGTTAAAGAAGGCTGGAATGGAGGGGATGACACCTGAGCTAGGTCTAGAAGTTAGCCAAAAGAACAAGAGGAGAAAGAAGGGCATTTTAGACAGAGGGAGCATGCACTAAAGCACAATCATACAAGGAAATTCAAGGACCTAAATAAAATTAGTTCAACAAGGCAGAAACAAAAGAAATACATGTGTCTTGGAGGCAAGGGATGAGGGATTAGACCAAATAATAAGGGATCTTGAAGGTGATAAGGAATTATTAAAGTATTTTAAAGTGTAAGTAACATGGTCAGATTTGCATTTTAAGTTCAATCTTATATCACGGGATAAGACTGGGAACTACTGCAGTAATCCTGAAGAGAAATGGGAAATTGGGAATGTATGGTAGTGTAAATAGAAGAGGGAATACAGCAAGAGGCAAACTTGAGCATAAAGAAGAATTCAGTTTAATGATATACAAGTGAAGATGCCCAGCAAACTACTGGTTATGTGTGTCTGAAATTCCAAAGAGTGGTTAGTGCTGGAGATGTAAATTTGGAAGTCACAAGTACTTGTGAGTATAGGTGAGATTGCTTAGGAAGAGTGGGTAAGCTCCATGAGGGAAAAGCAGGCTTTTTTTTTTTTTTTTTGTCTTTTTCCGTGTCCGGCAACGGATC
>NW_007727230.1:224693-278149 GCF_000696425.1 Galeopterus variegatus
GCCCCCGCGCCTCGCTCAGCCAGTGAGCAGGAACCGGTCTGTATGTGGGATCCAAACCCTCTACAGGAGCGCCGCCGCGCTTCCTAAGCGGCGCACTAGCGCAGTGCGCCACCAGGCCAGCCCGAAAAGCAGGCTCATAATTAAGTTATTATTAGTAAAGTATTATTATGTAAATAAGGGTTCCTTGAACACAAGCACTGAAATACCACTACAGTCAATCTGATAACCAAGACAGCTACTAAATGACGAATGGGCAGGTAGCATATGTGGCATGGATATGTTGGACAAAGGGATGATTCATATCCCAGGCAGAACAGAGCAGGATAGCGTGAGATTTCATCATGCTACTCAGAATGGCACGCAATTGAAAACTAATGAATTCTTTATTACTGGAACTTTCTGTTTAATATTTTTGGACCTTTGTTGACTGCTTGTAACTGAAACTGTGGAAAGTGAAACCGGATAAAGGAGGAGGGACAGACTACTGTGTATACCTCCAATTCACTTATTCATTTACTTATCCGTTCATCATTGCCTCTCTCTCTCATGCCTTAGATTTAACACATCAGCAAATCCTTACCCTATCCTCAAAATAAATCCTGAGTCTGACAATTTCTCATCACCTCCATGCTACCAACCAAAGCCAAGACACCATCATCTCTCACCTGGACCACTGCAGTAACCTTCTGACTGGTCTCCCTGCTCTCACCCTTCCTTTTCATTGTCTATTCTTAAACCATAAGCCAGAGTGAGCCTTTCAAATGTTATGTCATTTTGTCAGTTTTCTATTCGGAACCAGCCAATGGCTCCTCATCTCTTTTTAAGTCCTTGTATGATCTGAACCCTCCCCCCCATATCTCACACACCTCATTTTCTGCCACTATTCCCATCACTCACCTTACTCCAGCTGCACTGGCCTCTTTCTTGTCGCAAACACCCCACCTGGGGCCTTCTGCATTTGCTGGTTTAGGCTTGGAATGCTCTTCACTCAGACATCATTGGGTTTACTCTTTCATTTCCTTCAACACTTTGTTCAAATATCCCCTTAACACAAAGCCTGGCCATCCTTTAGAAAACAATCGCACCTCAGCCTCTCCCAGCTCTCTGCTCTATTTACATAGCACTTGTTACCAACTGACTTATTCTACTTATTTATTTATTATCTGTTTCCCTTCATTAGGCTGTGAATACTTTGAAGTGCATCTACCAAGATCATCTCTCCTGGAGGAATAAAGATAAAGATAAAGATAACCAAGAAACTATTCCTGCTCTTGAGGAACCCACACTTTAGTGAGTCACACAACCTAACAAGTAATTAGAATGAAAATTCTCAAAGCAGTTGGATGTAAGAGTCTGAGGCCCTGGGGAATGGTGTGGTTGGGGGCGGCAGTTATGGCACTCTTCAGCCTGGGCAGTAGTTAAAACCATGAGTTCACTCTAAGAGAATGTGAGAAATGAGAAATACTCAGGAGACACCCGTGTTTGAGGGGTGAAGGACAGAGAAAGGAGGCTGGAAGGAGTAATCAAAGAGGTGAAGAACTGTACAAGTGAAGCCACCAATGGCAGAGCTGCAAGATTGCCTTTTTAGAATACTGTACTACCAGGGCCGAGCCCGTGGCGCACTTGGGAGGGTGCGGCGCTGGGAGCGCAGCAGCGCTCCCGCCGAGGGTTCAGATCCTATATAGGGATGACCAGTGCGCTCACAGCGGCTCACTGGCTGAGCGCCGTGCGGCTGGTCTCAAAAAGGACACACAAAAAAGAATACTGTACTTCCAGAGCTGGCCCGTGGCTCACTCGGGAGAGTGCGGTGCTGATAATAACAAGGCCACGGGTTCGGATCCCATGTAGGGATGGCCGGTTGGCTCACTGGGTGAGCATGATGCTGACAACACCAAGCCAAAGGTTAAGATCCCCTTAAAAAAAAAAGGAATACTGTACTGCCAATAATTACAGCGATGAACCTTTACTAACGATTTCCTACATATCAGTTACTGTACTAATCATACTACACACATTCACACATTAATCTTCACAACCACCCAAGGAGTTAGGCACTAGTATGACCTCACTGTCATACGACTGACAGATGAAGAAATTGATTCACTTACCCAAGTGCACACACCTACTAAGATATAAAGATTTGCAACCAAGCAGTTTAAGCTTGCACTCTTAATTGCTGTTGCTTGCTATTCATAGGAACATAGCATGCAAACTCTCCATGCTTTTCAGTTTTTATTGAGTACCTATTAAAGGTCATTTATTGTTCTAGGCTCTGGGTGTAGAGCAGTGAAGCAGACAAAGTCCCTTCCTTCATGGAGCGTATATCCTTGTGGGGGAGACTGACATTAAACAAGTAAATAAATCCATGGTAATAAATGCTGTGAAAAAAAAATATGTAGTGTAAGATGTAGTGAAGATGTGTTAGTCTCTGAGGAGATGACATTTGAGCAGAGATCTGAAGGAAGTGAGAGAGTGAGCCAGGAGGCTATCTGGAGGAAGAACATTCTAGGCAGAGGGAACAGCAAGTGCAAAAGCCTTAAGGTGTAAGTGTGCCTGGTGAGTTCCAGGAACTGCAAGAAGGTCAAAGCAGTAGAAATATAATAAACTAGGGACAAAGAGGCAGGAGATCAGGTCAGAAAGATATGGAGGGTTTCCAGAACATATTGTTAAATGAAAAAGATTAAAGGACCAAGCATAGTAGTTTGTGTGGTATAATCACATTGATTAAAAAGATATATGTAGGGCTGGCTGGTTAGCTCAGTTGGTTGGAGCACAGTGTTATAACACCAAGGTCAAGGGCTCAGATCCCCTTACCAGCCAGACACTTTGTGTGTGTGTGTATACACATACACATATGCATGTATATATGTAATACATACAAGCCATGCTTGTTTATATTCTGAAATATTAGACAACAAACGTAACAGTGATTACCTTTTGGGAGTAGACTATAGTTGGAGAAAAGGAAGGGATATTTAGACCTTTTTTTTTCTGCCCCTGGCTAATAAGGGGAAGCGAATCCTTGACCTTGGGATTACAAGGCTGTACTCTAACCAATTGAGCTAACTGGCCAGCCTATGTTTTTTATTTTATATTCCTCCATATTATTTTATACTTTTTACCTTGCATATCTTACTTTCATAATAAAAAAAAATTAGTTTTTAAAAAATAAACTCTTAACAATGTTTTCGGGGCTCTAGCTAAAGCCCCCTCTCTTTCCTTTTACAGATGAGCCTCCTGAAGTGTCCATGTGCTCCTCCTTGCCTTCTCTATTTTCTCCTTAACCAAATACAATTTGACTGTAGACTTCGCCTTTCCCCTACAACTAACTGCTCTTACTGAGATCACCTGTGACTTCCCTCTGACTATAAGGAACAATCTTCAGTCCTTCTGAGTCTTGACCTCTCTGCTATATTTGGCATTGTTTACAGCTCCTCTGAAACCCTTTCTCATCTGGTTTCCCTCCTGCCCCCTTTTACCTCTCTAAGCCTTCTTTCTCAAGTCTTTCATTGGCTACTTTTTGCTAGCCACAGACCTGACTTTCTTCTGGTTCTATTACTGACCCTGTTGCCTCTGTGTGCTATACTTTTTGTGTGGTCTCATCCATGCCCTTGGTTTCAGCTACCATCTCTATTCTTCCAATTCCCAGCTCTATATTTTTAGCCTTTTATTCCCGATCTTGAGTCCAATTTATCCAATTGCCTATTAGACAGCTCCACATTCAGATCTCACAGGCATGTCAAACTCAACTGTTCCAAAACCAAACTCATCATCTCTAAGCAAAAACATCTTCCTACTGTTCTTTTTTATCTTAGTTGGTGGTATCATCATCTGTCCTGTTAACCCCAGCTGGCAATCTGAGAAAAGCCCCTTTTCTTTATCCCTCACAAGTAAATGGACACCAGAAGTCATTCTATTTGTTAAATATCTCTGGAATCTGTCCTCATTCTTACATCTTCACTGCTGCTTCACTCATTACCTATGATCTGGATTCCTCTGTATGGATGAGTCTGAAGCCTGGGAAGAGGTCAGAAATATCCTACTGCATTTTCTGCCTCTAGTCTCACCACCAGCCTGCTGTCTTATACTCAGCTGCCACAGTGATGTGATACAAATTCTATTATGCTAGTGCCTGCTTGAAATCGTTGTTTTTTCCTAACCTTTATAGAATAAAATCCAAACTCCTTAATATGATCTAGCCAGTCATCTTCTGACACTTTCCCCCATGTGCCTTATGTTCAAATAATACTGAAGTACTTCATTTCCCAAACACCCCATGTTTTTTCATGTTTCTCTAAAAGTTTTGTGACATAGTACTTTTATATATTCAGCTCTAACATAGTACCTGGTACAAAGTAGGTGCTCAAGAAATATTTGTTGAATAAATAAAAAGACAAAAAGTTGGGAAGCAAAGAGATTGAACATAAGAACACCAATCAGAAGACTACTATGAGAGTACAATTTAGAGGTAACTAGGAAGAGAGGGAAAGAAAATGCTTTACTGTAACATTTCCTTCAAGCTCCTATGAGGTAAAACAATCATAATCAAATAATTACTCTATCATTTTTCTCTCTTTGAAAAATATGAACTTCGTTCATTAGTGCAATTTTAAGTGGAGACAGTTTAACTACTTTTAAATAAAATATTAAACACACACACACACACACACACAAACAGTTCAACATATGGCAATTGCCAAAATCCTCTGACAAAATAAGACCCCTTGGGTATGAACACCAAAGTCCAAGAGAGCAACTGGGAAGGGTCATTTATTCTGCAGACATTAATTGGGCTGGTATAGACACTGCTTGGCACAGGGGATACAAAGGTAAGTAATATGTAGTTCCTGTCCCCAAGGAGCTCATGGCCCCCAAATCACCTAGCCTTGCCTTTGGGCATAACTACACCAAATCTTTTACAGAAAGCCAGCTGTCTATGCTAGGGTCAGTATTTAAAGTCCATTCAGTCATAGGTATAGTTATACCTAATTCTTTTGAAGTCCAGAAATGGAAACTCATAAATTCAGGACAAAATGCAACCATTGCTTCCTTAATGGAACAGTTCCTTTGTGGAAGAGTAATGGACTTGGCCCTTCCTTCCCCAGAAAAAAGTAGCACTTAAGGATTCTGAACAGTCCTCTGTTCAGTGATGATCAAGCCTTCCTTTGAGCAAGTTTAAATGACTCAGCCACCATTCTTTTCTTAGTTTGAGGACCTTTGGGACGAGCAATGCAATGAATGTGTCCATTTGGGGACCCTTTGAAGAAAGGAAATTGCTGATTTGAGAGGGTAACTTCACCATTTATTAAGGAAATCCATGGGGGAAAACGTTCCTAGCTGAATGACAGAGAAGATACTTTACTTAGATTATGTCATTCAATCCTCATAACAATTTTGTGAAGTTGCTATTAATATTTTTATTTTTGTAAATTAGGAAACAGAGGCATAATGAGGCTAGGTCCCTGGTTCAAGATCATACTAAAATTATTGGACCTGCAAATCAAGCCCAGATTTGTGACTCTGATGCCATATTGGTTCCACTCCAATATTGGTTTGCAATGAGAAATATTCCCAGAGGAGGGGAAAAGGGAGTGAATATCTAGAGGTCTCTTTAAACCAGGAGTAATTCATGAATTTGCAGAAATGAGCAAAATTTGGGGTTTCCTTCTTAAAAGTTTCCTTCTGTCATTTGAAAAAAATAAAACATGTGGATTTCTATTAGGTTGGCAAAGATCAAGAAGTTTTAAAAATTCTTTTTGTAAGGGTGTGGAGAAAGAGTCACTTAAACATTGCTGGTAGGAGTTCAAATTGAAACAATCTATACTGGGGACAACTTGGCAATATCTATCAAAAGTATAAATGTACATACCTTTTGACTCAGCACTTCTACTTCTAGAAATCTATACTACAGATTTATTTGCACATCTGCAAAATGACATATGTTTAAGGTTATGCACTGTAGCATTGTTTGAAATACAACAGATTGGAAACAAAGTGCCCACCAATAGAGAATTGGTTAAATTAAGCTACATCTATTCCATACAGCTCAAAGAAAGAGGAAATTCTGTCTGCCAATAGGAGTGATTTCCAAGATATATTAAATGAAATAAGTAAGATCCAGGAAGTGGGTTTGATATGCTTTCATTTATGGAAAAACTTCTGTACGTAGTTGCTTGTGTAGGCGTAGACTATCTCTGGAAGAATATACAAGTTACCCCTATGAAAGGGTAAGGTATAACTGGATCCAGCGGAAGGGTGGTTCAGAGCAAGAGTGGACTGAGAACTTTAATGCCTTTAAATGTTTAACCATATGAATATGTTAGGTATTCAAGAAAATAAATTGAATTAAAATTAAAAATAATGGGCCGGCCCGTGGCTCACTTGGTAGAGTGCGGTGCTGATAACACCAAGGCCACGGGTTCGGATCCCATATAGGGATGGCCGGTTCGCTCACTGGCTGAGCGTGGTGCTGACAACACCAAGTCAAGGGTTAAGATCCCCTTACCGGTCATCTTTTAAAAATAAATAAATAAATAAATAAAATTAAAAATAATAATTAAAGGGCCGGCCCGGTGGCGCACTGGAGTGTGCGCTGCTTGGGAGCGTGGCGGCGCTCCCGCCGAGGGTTCGGATCCCATGTGGAGACCGGTTCCCGCTCACTGGCTGAGCGCGGTGCGGGTGCGACACCGAGGGTTGCGATCCCGTTGCCGGTCAGTAAAAAAGACCAAAAGGGAAAAAAAAATAATTAAAAAGCACATGTTATTTAAAGTACCTTATGAGTAAGGCATAGAATGTCTTTTTTATGAGCAGCAGTATGGTTAGTGGATATTGGTGTTAGACCCCAATGAATTTTGGTCCCACTACTTGCTAGTTGTGTGACCTTGAACATTACTCTAAACCTCAGTTTCCCCATCCATAAAATAAGAATTATCTCATAGGACTGGGAATTGAATACACACAAAGCACTTAGGCTCACAGAAAACACTCAGTAAATGTTAATTATTACTATTTCTGCCCTAAAACCTCCAACAATAAACCAAATTCTGATTTGCTCTGGCTCCTTTTGGACTAGTCTGGAGGCAAAGAGACAAACTGCATGATTTCTCATGGAGGTTTTCTACCCAGAGGCTTCAATCTGGGGACTCCACACAATCTTCAAAGACATTCTTTTTTTCCTGCTGCTGCCACCCAACCTGCAGACCTCCCACCTGTACTAAATGAAGTGTGCTTGAAGTGAGGAGGTTACTCAGAACTCAGCCCATTTATGTTTTCTCAAGGGTGGAAGGCGGGAAGAAATCCTGTTGACACAGTTATATAAAGCCTGTCACTCAGTCCCCTGCCTATTACCTCTGCAGACCGTTATGCATATTAAAGAAGGGGGGGCGGCAAATACAAAAGAAAAATAAGCTAGAGAGCGTGAGAGAGGGAACAAATCAGGATGCTTGAGGGAATCCACGTGGTCGCCAATCTGTAACTGATCAGAACAGCTACACTGAAGCAAAACCCCCAGCGCCCAATGCTAAATGTATTGCAATGGAGAAACCGTCCACAATGGGGTATCTATGTCCTTAGCAGAGTCTGGGGCTGCGGTTTAAGATCCTCCCGCTACTCCCACCCTTTTTGCACCTAGTAAGCCACGCGATTTAACAACGGAATCTGTTTCTGTGTGTGCGTTGTGTGAGTGCGCGCTTTGCAAACCATCTGGGCCCTATTCTGCGCGGTTGGAACGATGATCGATCCGGGACGAGTTGGGGGAGTTGGAGCTTGCCGGTGTCTCCTCCCTTTTTCTGCTACCCTCCAACCCCCACCCTATCGTTCGCTCTGCACAAATGCTTCGCTTGTGGAGGGACGTAGGTTTTCAGCACCAGGAGGCCGTGGACCTTCTCTGGAGGCGTGCAGTGCAACCTCCAGAGGGCCAGAGCTGATTGCAACCTGCTCACCACGACCCTCCCCCTCCTTCCCAAATTCGTCGCCCCAGGCTGTAATATTACAAGCAGTGCGCTGTACCGGTGCGGGAGTCCAGGAAGGCTGCGTGACCTTCCAGCGAACTCCACCTCAACTGGGGGGATGGAGGCTGCCCCGGGGCCTGCAGGCTGTGTATCGATCTCCCAGCCTCAGCCAACGCACGTTCTCCCGGCACAAACCCCTCCCTCCCCTCTTGGCTTTCCCAGCCTTGCAAGCTTCTAACGCCTTGCTAGAGGAGCCGTCCCTCCTTTCCCGCAATAAAGTAAACCCGGTGGAAATTCGTCCCCCTCTCTAACCCTCCTCCTTACTTCCCCCTCCTCCCTCAGCTTACTAACCCCGCGCACAGAGCTCGCAGCCGGCGGGCCCTTTCCATACAGTGTATCATAATGCCCAGCGCTCTCTCCTCCTCCCCCTCTCTTAATCAGAAACGTGCTCGCGAGCCCTCCTTCCTCTGCGTGCATACATTAGGGTCTGTTTTGCATGCAGCGGCAGGCAGAAACCGGAGGAAGAAGGGGCGGGGGCGTTTTTGCCCGCCTCTTCCCTCCAGGCCCCGTTAGCCACCCAGCTTCATCTTCGTTGTAACACCGCGTCGTTAGCGGAGCACGCCGTGACTCCGATGCCCGGGCTGGAGAAACGGCCCAACTCTCTGCAGAAGGGCACGAAAGCCCGAAGCTCCTCGGCCCGGAGTGCACAGTAGGGCGAGGAGGTGGCGGGAGACCTGCCACTTGGTGTGTGCATTTTGGAGAGTGCTCCGGCATGCAAATGGGAGGGGCTCCTTTTTTTTTTTTAAAGCGTATTCATTGAGGGCCTTTCTATTTTGCATATAGTAAACTGGGCAACGCTTCTGTTTTGCATGTAGTACAATGAGGGCTCTTTTATTCTAGATGCGTTCAGTTCGGACTAACACATCTTGTATCCGTGCCCCTAGGCGGGGGAGAAGGCTCACTCCTCCCCGACCCAGCAGCCGCGTTATACTGGAAGCTGCTCTCCCGGGCGGTTCGATTCCCAGCGCGTCCCGGGAACGTGTGTAATCGGCCTCTCGGCGCTCCAGGCTGCAGGCGGCCCGGCTCCCTCCGCCTCCATCCTCCCAGTAGTCCTCGCCCCCTCCCCCTCTCCCCGGAACCCGCGCTCCGCTCCGGGCTCCTGGGCTTCCTTCCCCCCTCCTTTTCCCTGGCAATGCCGCTCCCGGAGGGCCGCGGCGGCGGCGGCGGCGGGAAGCAGCGGGGCTGGGGTTCCAGGGGGAGCGGCCGCCGCCTCAGCAGCCTCCTCGTCGTCCGCCTCGTCTTCGTCTTCGTCATCGTCTTCAGCCTCCTCAGGGCCGGCCCTGCTCCGGGTGGGCCCGGGCTTCGACGCGGCGCTGCAGGTCTCGGCCGCCATCGGCACCAACCTGCGCCGGTTCCGGGCCGTGTTTGGGGAGAGCGGCGGGGGAGGCGGCAGCGGAGAGGTAAGGGGGCGAGGAACCCCCAGGTCCGGGGTCTCGACCCTCTGCGGAGCCCCTTCCCCTCCCCCACCCGGGTTTGAGGAGCATCCCAATTCTGGGACCATCCTGGAGTCCCTGGCCCGGGGCAAATGGCCCTCCCGTCTTGGGACCCTCATACAGGGCTGCAGGCCCCCAGGCGCCCCCACCCCGGGGTTTGGACCCATCTGGCTAAGGGCATCTGCCCCTCACTCTCCTCCCCCGACCCTTCCCCAAATCCCTTGGCACAGACCCCCTCGCCGGGGTTTCCCATCCCGGGACTGAACCCCTCCTCCCTTTCATAGATTACCTCATCCGAGCAAGATTCCTCCCTCCCTCCTTCCTAGAGACCTGATCCCGCCACATCCCCGCCTCCCTCTCTGGGCAGATGTGTTACTCCTAGGGCAGTTTCCTCTCGGGCATCTCTCTGGTGATGGCCTCATCCAGGGCCACCTTCTTCTTCAAGCCCTTGGGGATCGACGTCCCTTCCAGCACCTTGCTTCCGAAACCCCAATGAACCGTCGCCCTATCCCCAGGCCAGGTCCCTATGTTGCCAGCCACTCCCCCTTCCCTCACCTCCACCCTGCATCCTCCATCCTTCACCTCCCACTCCTAGCAGACAGATCCTCCCCCATCCCGCCCAATCCCAGATCCCACCTAATTTCTCTCCCTTCCTGTCCACCTTGGCCTCCCTCACCTCCTTTCCCTCTGAAGATAACGGTGATCTTATACAAGTAGTCTCTTCCCCCATCTTACAGGACTACAGTTTCTAGCCTATTGGTAGCAGGGACTTAACTCTACCTTCACTCCACCCTTTCCCTCCTTTAGAATGAAGTATTAGTGGCATCTTTGAGGAGAAAATAGTCCACTGTCCCCTTGGCTTAGAGCAGAGCAGTTTTCCACCGCTCCCCTGGAGAGGAGACAGGCTTTCCCTCCAGCTCTGGGGAAGGGGGCCCGTGTGAGGGGAGGTGTTTGTGGGGGGACTTGGGCAGCGTCCTCCCAGGGGAAGCAGCTGCTCTCCTACCCCACCCACTGCGCCTGAGAGCTCGCAGTGTCCAACCTGCCCTTCTCCTTTCCTCCATCATTTCGTTATTGATCCACTTTTTCCTAGGCCAATTCTGGGCTTGGAAGGGGTGGGGGGGGCGGGGTTGGGGTGAGGAGAGTAGATAAGGGACAGTTTTACTTTAGGGTGGTGGTGGTAGTTGCTTTAGGTTGGGAGAAAAAGGATTATGAAGCAAAGTTATTCCTTAGAAGGAGGAGTTAGGGTTCTCTTTCCGATTCTTATACGGGGACCAAGGTGGATGAAGGATCAGAGGTTTGCCTCTTCCTCATTAGTACTGGGGTGAGAACAGGGATGCATTGATAAGCATTATTCAGCCCCCTTCAGCAAGAAGGAAAGTTGCCCTGGGAAGGGAAGTTGAGTTCAGGTTTAGCCAGTGGCATTGCGCATTTGTTTTCCATTGGATGCAGAAGGGGTAGTTTGAGTTGTAGGGGATGGGGGAGAATGGGATGGGGGATGCTAGGAGGAGGAAGAGCAGCTGCTAGGGGCTGAAGCGAAGGGGGGGGTAGGGGGTTGCTGCTCTGGAGTGCTCTTGATTGAAACAGAAAGGGAAAGATAACAACCAGCCGTTTCCTGCGTGCTCTGCCGTTGGTGCACACAAAATATCCTGGGCAAACCCCTTGTCCCCTATTGTGCCCCGCACCCCTTTAGATTTACCACAAGATCCTGGGAAGAAGGGGTGGGAGGAGATCCCAGGGACCCCAGCCCCTCCTTTTAAGGAGCTGGCATTTTTTAGTTGTTAGTCTTCCTGCCTCTTTTTTTTTTTTTTTTAATCGTTTCTAAGGCAGCCTGATCAGGAGCCCTTTTAAGGGGCTGGCATTTTTTTGTTGTTAGTCTTCCGGCCTCTTTTTTTTTTTTTTTTAATCGTTTCTAAGGCAGCCTGATCAGGAGACTGACAACAACCCGCCTTCTGACAGAGCAAGGAGGACATGATGGGGGCGTGTTCCTTGCTATGTAGCTAGCTGCAGCGTCCCCTTTCCCTGCCTCTCTCTGCTCTATCTCCACCTCCTTTTCCCAGCCTTCAGAAGGCAGCTGCAGTCAGCAGGGTTGTTTGAGACTATTTATTGGTTGCTATAGATTATTATTTTTTTTTGAAAGGCCAATTCTGTATTTTTTAAGCTAACAACACAGATCCCATGTAGTTGGAGAACCAAAGGCCTCATACATGACAAAAAGACTGAACCGTTCAGGTTACTTGCATGGAGTTGGTGCTTAAATGTGAGTTGATTTTGCTTTTTTAAAAGATACAGCAGCAAAAAAAAAAAAAAAAAAAAAAAAAAAAAACTTACATTTCATTTACCTGCTTATTTTCAAAATTGAGACTTGCCTGGTTATATGTAGAATTTTAGCCCCAAGTATATTTGAGTATAATAAGAAAGTGTCTATTAGGAGAAGTTAGTCTATTTTAAGGGGATCCTAAGAAGCATTTTCTTCTTGTTTAGCATGCTTATGTATTTTGTATTGAAGAACCAAGTATTCACAGTCCAAATGTTGTTATCACATGTTCAAAAGCAAAGTTGTATGCTGACAGCTTCCAATCACAGCTTTCAAGAGACTGGTTAGAAAGAGAGCCACCTGGATTCAGGGACCTAATGTCTGGGCACCAGAATATTTTATCTGTTGGTCTTTGACAAATCACCTTTAAAGTTTTAATCAGGTGCTAATATTTTCTTATCCACTGGCATTATGAGATGATTGTAAACCAGTGTTTTATTTTGCTTAAAAGTAATATATAGTGTAGAGCCTATCAAAAAATTGCAGATATTTCAGCTAAGGTCATATCAGTAAGGTTTTTTTTCCTTTAAAACTTTTGTCTGAACAGTAATTGAAACTTCATTATGAGAAGAGTGGTTGACTTGTTGCATTAAACTTCACTATTTTTTCTGAATTGGGCTTGAATGAGTTGTTATTCCATTGATAAGCTTTTTATGTGGTAGTTTGAATTAACCTACTATGGGTTGATGGTGTACATTGATTAGTGCTAAACCAGAGGGATGATATCCTCTCACCTGGTAGTTTTCAGTGTAGAAACCATGCATTTTGTTACAGAGTCTTACAAATGAATGATAAAGTTCCAAAAGGGAAGTTTAGGGATCACCCTGGGCTGACATGTTTATAGAATTCAAAAGATTGCTTCTCAGAACTTGCTTACCACTCTGTGTCAAGTCTCATCTGAATTTATGAAGAAATGGTTGTAGGACCCAAAATGATTCTAACCTCCTTAAGTTCTGGTTTGCTGTCAGTCAATAATGACTATAACCTGCCAATAATGAAACCTAACTTAATACTTCTAAAATTAGGTGACAGAACTTCCAGATCACTTCCCTGTTTGAACTTTACTAGCCATAGGAAACTTGTCCTTTACTGCCATTGGTTCCTAACTTCCCTTGTATTGAATATCTCTCTGGATAACAACTACATGTAAGAGTTCTTCATGACCAAATTCTGTTAAAATGGGATTTTAAAAAATGCATAGGTGTTGCTGGTCTCTTATTTGGACTTTCTGTATGACAATTAGGAAATAGAATTGAAGTTTTGTTTTATTGAGCACTGTAAGAAATCACAAAGGTTCATTTTTTGCCTTTCCTCTCTCCCTCCATTGTGGTAGTGTCCCATTTTTCTGAGGCTTAAGTAATGTTCATACTACTATACTTTGCCATCTGAATAAACATAGCACAGCAGCACCTTCGGTGTTGGCTAGAAATTGGTCTGTTTTTTTTTTTTCCTTTTTGTCTATTTTTGTGTCCGGCAACGGACCGCAACCCTCAGTGTCGCGCCCGTACCGGACCGGGACCGGCAACGGGATCGCAACCCTCGGTGCTGCGCCCGCCCCTCGCTCAGCCAGTGAGCGGGAACCGGTCTGTATGTGGGATCTGAACCCTCGGCGGGAGCGCCACCGTGCGCTCCCAAGCGGCGCACTGTAGTAGTGCGCCACTGGGCCGGCTCTAGAAATTGGTCTGTTTTAACATAAACTACAGAAACAGTTTATTGAGCAGCAACTAGTCTTTATTAATTTCATCATCAATCTAGTTACCTTCCCTACCTCTTCACAAAATGTTGAAAGCAAAATTTCCATCCTGATCATAACATAGCAAATTTTAATTAGATATTAATTGAAAATGAATTACAACGTTGGTGTGTGTGTGTTTTCATTTGAAATTTCAGTTCAGTTCACATGGACTGAGAGGTGGACTGAGATGGGCTTTTGGGTTGGGCTTAGAAAAGACAGTAGTTCTGTAGCTGAAAGGTAATTAGAGAGTGATTTTTTTTTTTTTTTTTTTTTTTAATGTTCATTGGGCACATACCAAGAGTGGGAGTTGCTCCTTTAGTGCTTTCCCAGCTAATCTTCAGCTTGGCAGAAGGAAAATGAAGCAGAGAATACAAGTGGAGTAGAAGTCTCAGAGTGGAAGTCAGTGGACATGGGCTCTCATCTCACTCATCTCTGTCACTGATTAGACCTTGGGCAGTTCACTTTTAACCTTAAGTTTCTGTAAAATGGAAAGGTTGGATTAAGTAGCTCATGAATTTTTTTCTCCAGTATTCTGATCCTTTCTATTATATTAATTTTTTGGTCAGGTCAGAATTTCCTATTCTGAGTTTATTTCAAAAGTCAGAGCCAGTGAGCCTGTTAGGTAATTTTTGATATGAGATTATACATTTGCCTATTTAACTGGCATTAAGCCTAAAATATTTACTACCTGCCCTTTATAGAAAAAGTTGCCAAGCCTTGATCTCGCACCTTGGGTTGCAGGGAACCAAGGCCCACGGGTTAGCTTGAGGAAAGGCTGTTTGTGGTCAGGACATAAAGAGGAATATGCTAGATGCCAAGGACATGAGCCGGAGAGAAATCGGGCTTTGGGGGAACTAAAACTATAACTGCAGATCTTTCTTATGGGGTTTCTGCTTCTTTCAGTTTCTTCTCTGTTCTTTTCCCACTGCCTGCTTTCCTCGATTTACTTCGCCTTCCCTCAGCTTTCACTAAGTTCCTCAGGACAACCCAGATTCCTTCTACATCGTGCAATCCCAAACAGCCTCTCAGCTCCTCGCTCAGCCAGTGAGCGGGAACCGGTCTGCATGTGGGATCCGAACCCTCGGGCGGAGCGCCACCGCGCTTCCCAAGCGGCGCACCTATCCAGTGCGCCACCGGGCCGGCCCATGGCGGGAGCGCCACCGCGCTTCCCAAGCGGCGCACCTATCCAGTGCGCCACCGGGCCGGCCCATACTGGCATTATTATTAAGAGGAGAAATTTCAACTTGATGGGAAAGTTTTCATTGTGTGGAAAAAAATACAAGGACTTTGCTGAATTTGACCAACTTCATTTATAAGAAAAATAAGGATAAAATTTTAAACATAGTTCTGAGAACCTGTAGAACCTCAGACATTATCTGGTGTTTAGAGGCCCTCTTGTTTGGTAAAATTTGTTTTCATGTTTTTACTGTTGTAAATTCCTGATTATACAAAAGGGAAGTTATTTTCAGTCTAGGTGGTATTTTCCTTTAGGTGCATGAGCTTTTAAATGAAAAGAAAAATCCAGTACATCAATGTATTTATAAATCCAAAATGATAGTACTTATTTTGCAGGGAGTAGTAGTTGATATGTCCTGAAATGAAGTACTTTGGTTTGTACTGAGCATTAGAAGTGCAGTCTTTGGAGCTTTTCTTGGTCTGTCACTGAAAACCATACGACACATCCCCATCTTTCCCTTCTATTTAATTATCTTAAGGTACATGCTCCTGTAGGAAATCATCATTCGCAAAATAGTGATTTATCTTTTTGATTGGAAGTTGAGAGAAAATACCTCTATCCTGACTTAATTCTCATCTCTTTGCTCACCTTGGAGCTGTCATTCCATAGAGCAGTTGTGAAGACTCTACCAATTGCCTCACTTGCCCTGTGGCTAGAGGAGGTGGCACCAGTGCGTTGCTTGCTCAGAGGTATAACAGACTGCAGTGCCTCTCTTTAGGAGACTCACTGTGTTTTAATTGTAGGTCTCCTAATTAAGATCTTTGTGCCTGCCCACATTCCACTAGTGTTGGCACAGAACTTCAGCTTCCTTCTAGCACTTAACTGAAGGCCTTCAGTCAGGCCTTTTGTGAATATCTTGTCTCTTTCCATTCTTCCTCTGCCAAGGTGGAGAGCCCAGCAGCATAGACCTTTGAGGAAAGGGGGAAGCTTTGTGACTATCACTACTTTGGAGGAATTTATTCAAGGGTTGCTGGGATGGGACCTTCCTTTGTCTGCATATGTTATTTTCAGGGATTAAGAAAGGTTAAATTACTAATGAGTCTGGCATGAGGTACCTACATTTTAATCAGATTCTTAACCCTGTAGGCACTAGGTGGAAAGAGGATGCTAAAGAGTTTACTGCTATAAAGTATTTGCTTGGATCTTATCTAGATTGGTTTTTGAAGCTTGATGAATAAAATCTTATCTTGGAGTAAATCACAGACTTGTGACTTTTGTGGGCTGGTAGGTTGTAAAGACAAACAATCAAATGAAATTATTGATTACTTCTAAATTATATCAGATTTCAAAACATAATCTGAATGAAAGTTAGCTTTGAGATTTGAATTAACTTTTTTGGTTAGAAAAGACATCAAGAGGTTTTAGAAATTGTTGAGTTAATTAAAAATACTCTCGTGGGCTCCAGTATTTCTTGAGAAGTTCAGGAATTTTCTAGGCTTCTAGAGTAGTTTCAGAATAAGAATAATTTTCTGAAAAAGTAGTTTGACTTTAGTTTTTGTTATATTAGTGCTCAAAATACAGCATATCCTTTAATAGATGAGCATGTGGCATGCTGGAGGAAATGCTGTCTTGTATTCAGAAAAAGGAATCTTAAATCCTTCACCTGGACCCAGATGGTTTCATTGATCTCATCAGTATGAGGTAGGCAGACAAAGGGGTATTTTTTTGTTGTTATTGTCATTTCATTGGTTGTGAGGAAGGCCTGAAAGAAGGAAGTACAGGATCTTTTATTGCATGCATTAAATAAAGCTGGAGGCCTGCACTCTTATACCTGAGTGGGTGGTTTTATGGCCTAATTCTCTAATTGCTGGCATTTATGACAGTGTGGATGCTACTGGCCCTGTGGCTGAGGTAGATTGTGCTGGAAATAGGGAGAGAAAAGAGGTCCTTTTGTTAGCCTTTTCATTTTCCCCCTCAATAAGGTCTCTGAGAAAGCCCTGAGGAAATACACAGACACTTGGACTGAAGGAATGACTTCCCATAAAATGGTTCTTTATGTTTTTAAAAAGGATGAGCTGCTTTTCTTGACCTATCCAAAGAAATCCATACCACCACTGTTAAATATTTCAGTGAGCTTTTTACCTTGTCAGGTTACACACCAGGGGAAGCTAGTCATGAGGCTCTAGCTGCTGCCAAACATTTGCTCCTAAAGACTGAGACATTTTATTTTATTTTATTTTTTTTTTAAAAGATGACCGGTAAGGGGATCTCAACCCTTGGCTTGGTGTTGTCAGCACCCTTGAGGAAATATTTTGAAAACTTTTGTATAATTAGCTTAGCATTTGTTTCTCTGAGTACCTCCTTTTTTTTTTTTTAAAGATGACCGGTAAGGGGATCTCAACCCTTGGCTTGGTGTTGTCAGCACCACGCTCAGCCAGTGAGCAAACCAGCCATCCCTATATAGGATCCGAACCCGCGGCCTTGGTGTTATCAGCACCGCACTCTACCGAGTGAGCCACGGGCCGGCCCAAGACTGAGACATTTTAAAGAAAAGTTTTGTTGTGTGATTTGTAAGTTGTTGTGGATGATATAGGTCCCCTTGTAGGATTAGTGCAAAACTTCTTAGAAACCAAACTTGGTTTAACTTTTTACATGTTGAATATACCACCCTAATGAGTTTTAGTTTTAAGGAAACAGTTAACAAAGATATAAATGTAAGACTTAGTTGGCAGTTTTTTGTGCAGTATATGAAAATTCCCCTTTCCTTGAAATGAGTAGTTGTTTTTCTGTTTGACAAATAGATTGAAGGGATTTCCCCAGATATCTTATCTTTAATCATCACTACAGCAACACCTTGTGAAGTACCAGTGGGTAGGATCTGTTCTGCTAGCATTCATTTCAGGAGTTGAAGTTTCTTCCATATATTTTATTCATTTTCTTGCATTTCTAGTTTTCTGTTTTGTTGGAATGTTTAGGTGTAGATGTTTTGATGTCTTTCAGCAGCAAGATCTATGAGCCTTTCTGACATTTGAACTGTTTGAGAGAGATCCAACCCTTATTATCCATGCTTTCCTGAAGCATTGTTTCATTCTCATTTTACAGCATCAAAGTAATTGTGGCTTTCTCTCTTGAATTAGGAGATGTAACATTACTTGTGAGAAGTGTTTTTGGAGAAAATTTTTTCATTAGGCTCTCCTTTGTACTATCTCAGTTTTAAAAACTAGGGAGAAGTTAATCGCTTATCTATAATAAATGTCTTACACTTAGAGGAATAAATACTTTTACATACCTATATTCAACTTCTGTCCATCCACGAGTATTGACTAATTTTTAGATCAAACACATTTTCCCTAGATTATTGCCTTTAATCGTAAGCAGTAAAACCTTGTGGATAACATCTCTTTAAGGTTGGTTAATGAGGAAATCTTTTTGTAATCTCTCTAGCAAGGATTTTTAAATTTGTGCATATGTAAATACCTTTAGAAAGGAGAGGGAGAATCTCTTAATCTAATCTGTAATAGCCTGAGATAGTATAGCACAGTAATTAAGAGCCGTTAAGACTGTGGGCTCTGGATTTAGACTGCCTGGGTTCAAATCTTAGTTCAGCCATTTGTTAGCTGAATGATCTTGGAAAAGTTTCTTAACCTCTCCCTGCCTCAGTTTCTTCATTTGTAAATTAGGGATAATCATGCTTCATAAGATTATTGTGAGGCTTAACTGAGATTATGCATGCAAAGCACTTAGCACTTTTCCTGGCACAGAAGAAGCCGTAATTATTAGAACTGAGAAATTAAAAGGACACAAGTGATATAATCTCTTTTTTCCCACCAAGATAACTGGTTTTTATTACTTTGAAGTATATGTGTATATGTGTGTACACATACACCTATTTGAGTGCTGTAATCTCGGTTTTAGAATGTTCTTGATTTTGTTCTGGGTGTCAAGTTCATCAGTAAGCTAAGTGGAACCAAACTGAAGGACAGCCACTCATCTTGATAACAGTGGGTACCATTGGTGTCCAACTAAAATGTATTTAGAGATGAGGCAAAAATGGGAGAAGAAAGAGAACAAACAATGAATAGGCAGGTAGGATGCCAAGAATACAGTGCCTCCATAAGCTGCATAATGATCAGCCCAAGGCAGCCAAATTGAGGTTGGTGCTCCTGGTCTCTATGATTAGGGTTCCTAATCTTTTCATGAGTACGAGTACTTGTTGATCCCTTATAACATGTCTGAGGCTCTTCAGAGTTCTTGGCCCCCAGGTTCATTTCAGAGCTTATCTCCTGAGTGTACATTCTCAGTTATGTGCTTCAACCACGTTAGACTACTGAATTACTAGGTATTCTCCACGGTGTTTATATACCCACTTTTATACTTTTGCTGAAGGCTCTCCTTTGCCTTAAAGACCCATTTTGACCTGCCTCTGGCTTATCCATCGTCCATGGCTCATCTTGATCTCCATGTTACAACTCTTCCATGAAGTTTTCACAGATACTACTAGTATTTGAAACTCAACTTCTCTTTTCCTGTTTTCTTATTGTACTTTATACTTTACCCTGAAAGAATTTACCCCAGGATGGCTTATGTTGTAAATATTTTTGAATGTATCTCTTTTTCCCATTAGATTGTGACACCCTTAAGACATGGGCCATTTCTTTTTTTTTTTTTAAAAGATGACCGGTAAGGGGATCTTAACCCTTGGCTTGGTGTTGTCAGCACCACGCTCGCCAGTGAGCAAACCGGCCATCCCTATATGGGATCCGAACCCGGGGCCTTGGTGTTATCAGCACCACACTCTCCCGAGTGAGCCACCGGGCCGGCCCGACATGGGCCATTTCTAAGTCATCATTTGTGTTTTATATTGTTTACAATAGTGACTTTTCATATAGAGGGCGATCGGTGAATGTTTATTGAGTTCAAAATTTGATATACATACAGTTTTATAAATGCTTTGCAAGGACACATTATGTAAGCTAGGAGAACTTGTACAAGACTACTAACAGTAGTGATTTTTTTTTTTTTTTTTTTTTTTTTTTTTGTGGCTGGCTGGTCAGGGATCGAACCCTGGACCTTGGTGTTACCATCTTTAACCAACTGAGCTCTAACCAACTGAGCTAAGTGACCAGCCCATTTTTTACTACTTTTTAAAAAAATATTAAATTAATATAAGTATGGCGGAAGACAGTTTAAGAGCCAGCATAGGACATTTTTGTAAAGGTACGGATTGGGGTTTTAAAAGTGATGTTGAGGTATCTTATGGAATGGCATTATCTTTTATGTAGATAATATTTAGCACTGATCATCCCCTTACTTGAGTATTGTTTCCATTTCTAGGTTCCTCAACTTAAAAGGGATGAGGAGACCTTGGAGACGGTTCTGTGGAGACTCAAAAGATGATTATATGGTTGGAAGTCAGTCCTATCAGGAAAGGTTGAGAGAATGAAAGGTTGAGAGGCAACTTAATAACTCTTCAAAAAACATGAATGGATCCATTATTAGGAATGGTAACCAGCTGTTTTCCAGCTCCACTGATGCTAGAATAAGAGAAAATAGGTTTAAACTGAAGTAAGGGGTAGTTGTGTAAAGAACTTGTTGCTAATAATGGTTGTCATTGTAGAGATGGTAAAAAGTTTCCCCAAATAATTTTATCACCTCTTGAGGTGAATTTTTAAAGTACAGTCCTGCCTATATATGATACAATGACCTCTCAAGCTACCTTCTCTTTCTTTGAATCAGTAAATATATTATTTAGCTCCTTGAGGACATGGATCATATTTTATACTTTTTAATATTCCCCAAGGGATCCTAGAGCCTCACTGGCTTGCTAGTAGGGAATTGTGAGTTTATGGCAATAATTAACTTTTAGTAGTAAACTTCCAGAGAAATGTCCTTATATAATAATATTTTTGTTTTTATAAGAAATTAAAGTTTTGTAAGTGGAGCTAAGAGAGATATCTTAAGCATCAAGAGAAACCAGGGAAAACAGGAGATGTGGTCTCAGTTTGGAAAACAAATAAGTATAGCTTTTATCTCCATTTTCAGTTGTAATATAAAGAGATATGCATCAGAATATCCCTTATTTTGGTTATCACTGCTTGTAGATGTATTATAACAAGTGCTTGTAAGTTGTTTCCAATCTAAGCTTGCTTCATGTGAATTGGTATTATAAAAGCCTCTGACCCTTCAGGCTGTGTGGAGGGTTTGCATCACTCAGAATGAAACCATTTTAGATATGTTGGGTTGCAGAAAGCATTTCCTGTACAGTCAGAATGAAAACTTTGAATTGGGATTATTCATATAGATTAGCAAAAGTCTGGGCAGAGCTGATATTAACACCAGACAGTTTTCCTACCAACTCTTAGCTCCAAAATCTTGACTGAAGCTTTAGGAGTTTTGAAGTTAGTACTGTAATTGTATATGAATTCCTTCTTTGAGGCAAATTGATACTAGGTTTATTTAAGGTTAGTAACATATATTGAATATCTCTACATTTCATGTAATAATTGGTGTTCACTTTTAACCAGACAGTCTCATAAAATGACTAGACTTCATAGGTGAAGCTGGATTGTTGCAGAAATTCTGCAAGTGGTGGCAAAGTGAAGGGTAATTTAACTCCCTAATTATAAAATTGGGTGTCATTTGAGAAACTCTGGGAATTAGAGATAGAACAGATTCATGCTTTTCCTGTAACTTTTTTTTTTTTTTTAAGATGACCGGTAAAGGGATCTTAACCCTTGACTTGGTGTTGTCAGCACCACGCTCTCCCAAGTGAGCTAACTGGCCATACTTATATATGGATCTGAACCTGTGGCCTTGGTGTTATCAGCACCACACTCTCCCAAGTGAGCCACACGTAGGCCCCTTTTCCTGTAACTTTTTTTTTTTGTCCTTTTTGAGACCAGATGCACCGCGCTCAGCCAGTGAGCGCTGTGAGCGCACTGGTCATCCCTATATAGGATCTGAACCCGCGGGTGGGAGCGCTCCTGCGCTCCTAGCGCTGCACTCTCCCAAGTGCGCCACTGGCTCTGCCCTTCCTGTAACTTTTAATTGCTAGTCATACAAGTGTAAATTCAGAAAGCGGAGATTTGAAAGCAATGAATAATTCTCTTATGATTCTTTATTCTACTTAAGAGATTCTAGCGTTAGAGTAATAAAAAATACCAGGGACTTTTTTTTTTAAATAGGTTAATGCCACTTAATGTGGGCTTCTCAGAATGTGATGACAAACTTCCAGATATGATGTGGTAGTCAGAAGAGACCAACTGGTTTTTAAATATTAAGAACACAAAATTTCCCAACTCATATATTTGAACTCTAATTCCTAAAAAATAATGGGTCAAAATCATGTTGGCTGACTTGGTATTTTGTTGTTTTGCCAAAGGGAATGTTCACTTTTGTTGTCTCTAACTTCATGTTACTCCCTCAGAAAACTGGCTTTACAGAGAGATAACTCTTTACTTTTAGAGGGAAAGAAGTTTGGATTCCTCAGTGTTACTACAGAAGGAAAGATGCAAACTGACTTTTACACCAGGATAAGAACAACAAGCTGGAAGAGAAAACTGAAATTTTATAGTAGAAATTTGTAGTTGAATGAGGATATAGCTCAAAATGAAGTAAACTATTTAAAGTTGGCATATGGGGGACCAAAACCTCTTATAATAAAAAGAACAATCTCTGAAAATGAAGTTGGTGTGTGTTTGTGTAATTTTTCCAGCCTGTTCAAATAGATCTCATCTTTTTTTTTTTTTTTTTTTTTGTCCGTTTTGAGACGGCCGCACCACGCTCAGCTAGTGAGCGCTGTGAGCACACCGGTCATCCCTATATAGGATCCGAACCCGCTGTGGGAGAGTGCGGCGCTCCCAGCACCGCACTCTCCCGAGTGCGCCACGGGCTCGGCCTAGATCTCATCATTTTGTGGTACTTTCCTGTTAGAGAAAAATAAACTGTGATTTTGAGGATTAACTCAGTTTTCTACAGTGTATCAGTTAAGTGGGCTTATTTCTTCTACTTCAACAAGCATATAAACCAGTTTAGACTTGGAACATGAGGGGTAAGGAAGTATACCTTTATTGATTTTTTTTTTTTTAATATTCTGCAAAGTAATTTGGGGCATTGCCAAGAATCTGAATAGCTTACTATCTGAAATAGTACATTCATTTTGCTGGTTCTTTTTTTTTTTTTTTAAGACAGATGAGCTACTTTATGACTCCCTCTTTTTCTGAAGCAGGATGGGTAGAGTTCACCTGTCTCATTTGTTTAGCTGTTTTGAGCATCTTTGCTTCTTACTCTTTTTGACATGGAGTTGGGATAGGGGCTCTACCTTTCCCTCTAATTACAAAGTGGGTAGCATTTGTGTTTCTTAGGTGACAGTTGCTAGGAAGAATTGAATTAAATATTTGAAAACTGGACTTCATTCTGTGGGTAAAAATTTTACCTTCTATTGTTATTGAAACAGTGTATTATTGTCTTTGCACTCTTTAATCCTAGGTGATCTTTTTGTGTTAACATTCTCAGTATCAGGCAGAGATCATATTTGAGGCAGTTTAAATCTCTTCCTATCTGTTGTGCATTCAAACAACCACTGTTCTCTTTGGTACACCAATAACCAGAAAGAATCTGCCATTGCCTCTGCCTCTGATAATCTGTTCACAAGAGACTATGATGTCAGTTCATTAACTACATACATTTCCAGATTGGTTGAATTTCAGTAACCATCTTGGCTTAGGAAGTTTGCCACTTGATGTCTATGTATTTGGTTATACTACTTTTTGTTTATTGATTCAACAGCATTATTTTTATATTCCACTTTTGAAAGTGATCTACAGGTATCACTACATTTTCTTCTATTACAAATGATGAAAAAGTGCCTGCAAAGAGGCTCATCTTTCTTTTTTTTTTTTTTTTAAGATGGAACCTTGGGCTTGGTGTTGTCAGCACCACACTCAAGGGGATCTTAACCCTTGGGCTTGGTGTTGTCAGCACCACACTCAGCCAGTGAGCGAACCTTGGGCTTGGTGTTGTCAGCACCACACTCAGCCAGTGAGCGAACCGGCCATCCCTATATAGGATCTGAACCCATGGCCTTGGTGTTATCAGCACCGCACTCTCCTGAGTGAGCCACGGGCCGGTCCTGAGGCTCATCTTTCTAAATGGCAGTCATAAATGCAGTACTTTACAAAGTAAGAAATGAACAGAGATTGGAAAATCTAATTCATTTTTCACAGAATATCTTTTGTGTTCCAGGCAGATGACAAAGTAATGGGGCTTTAGCATTGGACAAGTCCCTTTCCTCCTGGAACTTACTGTCTAATTTTTTTTATAATAAGTTCAGTTTAAAATATAGCATGAGGGCCGGCCTGTGGCTCAGTTGGAAGAGTGTGGTGCTGATAACACCAAGGCCAAGGTTCGGATCCCTATATAGGGATGGCTGGTTAGCTCACTTGGGAGAGTGTGGTGCTGACAGCACCAAGCCAAGGGTTAAGATCCCCTTACTGGTCATCTTAGAAATAAATAAATTAATTAAAATAAAATATAGCATGAATATAAATACTAAAAGTCTAGTACTTTGCAAGATACTTGGGAAATCGGTAATTTGAAGGTTGAAGCTCTCAAAACCAATATTAACAGAATTGTCCTTAGGAGCAATTCAACTACTATTCTTCATTTACTGATTTATTGATTCTTGAAAATCAGTTATATTATACCAAATGTAATAAATGAATCATGAGATTTTAAATATTCTCAAAATATTTAATAGCTTTCCCCTTCCTGTTAAAAGGGAACTTAGGTACTACTACATCCTCTGCTGCCTTCTACAATCAAAGTGCCCCCCTCCTAACTAAGGCCACCCTTTCTATTTGAGCTCCGAATTCCATCCCCCATCATCTACTCAAGGTTGTACGTGTAGTTATCTCCTCTCTCTTCTGCTGCATCGGCAGTTTCTCTCTCACGACTGGATTGGTCCCATCATCATATAAAACTGTCTGAACATAATCCTTGTTTTAAAAAAAAAACCTTGACCTCACATCCTCTTTTAGCTGCTAACTGATTTTTTGCTCCCATTCCCAAAATGCCTTGAAAGTGCTGTGTGTAATAGCTGTTCCCACTTGCTCACTTCTCATCCTCTCCTCAACCACTCCAGTTGGGCTTTTATATCCACAACTCTACTGAAACAAGTCTTACCAAGGTCCTCAAGGACCTTTATCTTAATGGATTGAATAGATAATTCTCAGCCCTCACCTTATTAAACCTTTGGCAGCATTTGAACCAGCTGCCCACTCCTTTCTTCATATACTCTTTTCTTGGATTCTGTAACACTATACTCACCTGTGTTTTTTCTTAGCTCTGTGGTTATTAATTTTCATTTTCTGTATGGCTTCTTTCCTCTGCTTAACTTTTCTGAATGTTGGAGGCATCCAGAAGTCTACTTTTGGCTACCTTCTCTCTACACACACTTCCTAGATCCAGGCTTCATCTGTATGCTGAGGAGTACTAAATCTTTGTCTCTAACACTGACTACTACTTAGAGTTCCAGACTTGTATAATCAACTGCCTATTTGACATTTCTATTCGGACAATAATAAGAATGGCTAACATTTACTGAGTGTTTATTGTGGGCCAGGCTGAATTCTGAGCATTTCACATTTATTATCTTACCTAATCTTCATGACCCACCCTCCGAGGTGCCACCACTATCACCATTTTATAGGCAAGGAAACAGGTATACATTGAAGCATTTGGATATCTGATAGGTATCTCATACTCACCATGTCCAAAAAGTTTTGATTTTCTCCCTCAAATCTTTTGTGTTCCTGGGCTGGCCAGTTAGGTCAGTTGGTTAAGAGTGTAGTGCTGATAACACCAAAGTCCAGGGTTTGATCCCGTACTGGCCACCCCCCGCCCCAAAAAAAAAAAAAAAAAAAAAAAAAAACAACCTTTTCCATTCTCAGTCTCTGTTTCAGAATAACTCCACCATATACCCAGTTGCTCAGGCCTAAAATTTAACAGTTATTCTTGATTTTTCTCTTTTTTTATTCACGTCCCAAATCTAACCTATCAGCAAATTCTGTCTGTACTACATCCAAAATATATCCTAAATCTAATTTCCTCTCAACAACTCCACCACCAAAATCCCAGATATATCCATTATAACCTCTTGGTTGGACTACTCTCTCACCTCCTTATTAGTGTTCTTACCTCACTGAAGTGTGTTCTTCACTGAGCAACAGTGAACTCTGGTATCAAATCATATTATTTCCTCACTTTAATCCTATCAGTGTCTCCCCCGCACTGCTAGAATAAATCCAGAGTCCTTACTATGACCAACAAAACCATATGTTAGCTGGCCTATGGTCAAGCCTGCTTCTCTAGCACTATCTCTTTTTGTTCTCATTCGTTCTGCTGCTAGAGCCACTCTGGCCTTTTCCTGTCTGTCATCTGTCCTTGTTGCTGTCGCTGGGTCTTTGCACTTGCTGTCAGTCTAGAACACTACTCCATCGAGGTCTTCATGTGTCCGGCTTTTTCTCATTTAGGTCTAACCAGATTCAGCAAGTTTTTTTCTGCAAAGGGCCAGATGGTGTAGTCCAAAAGCAACCACAGACAATACATAAATGAATGAGTGTGGCTGTGTTCCGATAAAACATTGTTTATGGACACTGAAATTTGAATTTCATATAATTTTCTGTTATAATAAAGCTTTTTTTTTGGCAGCTGGCCAGTACAGGGATCGAACCCAGGACCTTGGTATTATCAGCACCACATTCAAACTAACTGAGCTAACCGGCCATCCCCAAATTTCATAAAATTTTCATGTGCACAAAATATTCTTTTGATTTTTTTTCGACCGTTTAAAAATGATAAAAACCATTTTAATTGTAGTTTGTGGACTGAACAAAAACAGGTGGTAGACCAGATTTGGTCTGTGGCCCATAGTTTGTCAATCCTTGGTAAACTATCACCTCAAAGAAGCCTTTCCTGACCACCCTAGTAAATTTAACTCCCACAGCTAACCCCCATCAATCCTTATTGTCCTGCTGTCTTTTATTTATTTATGTGTTTATTTTCTGCCTCTCCACTAGATTGTAGCCTCAGGAATTTTGTCAGTTCTTGTGTTTCTTTAGAGTCTAAAACAGTACCCAGCAATGCTCAGTAAATACTTGTTTTATGATTTAAGCCAATCACATTTGAATTATGGCTGTAGACTTTGCTATCTGGTCTCTTTTTCTCAGTCTTTTTTTCTACTTTAGTTCATTGTATATACCATTTCCAGAATAAACTTCAAACACAGTTATGCATTTTCTACATTTGAGAACTAAAGGTAGCTCCCTGCTGCTTACTGTATCAACTTTCCCCATACTGTCCTAGAATTTACAAGGTTTGGATACTTCATTGTCTTTTATCTTGGCCCTGCTGTAGATACCCCTTTTCTACCAAATCAGTTTTACTAATCTTTACATCTGATCTTCTTTTTCTTCTCATTAGTCTTAATCAGCCATTTCCCATTACCTTATTCATGATTTATTTCCTTCAGAGCCACATTCTTAAAATCTTTTGATAATCTGAAGAAATCTGTTCTGTTCCTGACCTTACAGATACACATATGCACAGCTGCCTGTGACTTCACAGAAATTTCTAAGCATACGCTTGCCTGTAAACTTTTCTGCAACTAACTCCATGTTTAGCCCCTTTCCTCCTTTCTGAAGAAAATTCCCTTCCATTGTGCTTTGTACTCATTCCCTCCTACTGCTGTCCTCACCCCCACCCACACCCCCACCCACACCCCCTTTTTTTTATTACCCTTTTGCTTTTCAGGATTTTCAGTCTCTTCTTTCCTGCTTTTGTGTTCCTCTTCAGCATATAAACATAAACATAAACATAAACATAATAATAATAATCTTCTCAAGCTGGTCTTTCCCTCCCACTGTATACGCTACCTGCCCGTTAATCACTTACCATCTGGGTCATCAGATCTACTGTTGTAGTGCTTGTGTTCAAGTTAATACTATCCTAACACACACATTACAGTGCCTCTGTTCTTTACCTCACTTCATCTCATCACGTAGGTATTTTGTCATCTTATATCATCCCAGGAAGAAGGGTGACTATGGTACAATAAGATATTTTGAGAGAGAGAGACAACATTCACATAACTTTTTATTACAGTGAATTGTTATAATTGCCCTATTTTATTTTATTTTTATTTTATAAGGCAATAGGGCAATGAAAATACCCTTTATTTTATCGCCCTATTTTTTTTTTTTTTTTAAAAAGATGACCGGTAAGGGGATCTTAACCCTTGACTTGGTGTTGTCAGCACCACGCTCACCCAGTGAGCTAACCGGCCATCCCTATATGGGATCCGAACCCGGGGCCTTGGTGTTATCAGCACCGCACTGTCCCGAGTGAGCCACGGGCCGGCCCATGAGTGAATTTTTAAAAAGTAGTCTATACTCATTTCCATTTTCCCACTTTCAAATCACATCTTAATCCACTTCAGTTTGGCTCCTCCTGCCTCTGACACTGCATTAAAATTGGCCTTGGTAATGTCACAAGTGACCTACCAACCTGCTGTACAAGTTTCAATCCTTACTCAACTTGACTACCCCTTGACATGTGTTCTTCTTTTGACTGTTTTGTACTTACCATGCATGATCTTCCTCATTGGACATTCCATTTTCAACTCCTTCCTTGGCTTCCCCTTCCTTTGTATGTTGCTGAGTGTAGATATGCCCCAGGTCTCTGCCATTGACCTGCTTTTCTTTCAGTATTCTTTCTCTGGGTGATTGTGTTTTCAGCATTCATATATTTGTTGAGTCAGGTTTGTGTCCTCCAGATCATTATATCCTATAGACAACTTGGAAAAACGTCAAATTCAAATGTCTAAAGTGATCTCCCTTCCCTCTAGTATACACCTGTCTCTTTTCTGTATTCCCAATCTTGGTAAATATCACCATAAACCTAATAAACCTAAGCCAGACAACCACAAGTCTTTATTGATTCTTCCCAGTTCCTTAACTCAATATGAAAACGTTGTCCATTTTACCCCCTAAACATCTATGGAATCTGTCCTTTTCCCTCAATCTCCATTGCTACTGCAGTCATTTTATAAATGTTCTTCCTGCCTCTGGTTTTAAAGGCAATCTCTACTTCTCCACTGCTGTCACAATCATCTTTTGAAAATCCAAATCTAATCATGCTTGTCTCCTGCCTGAAAGAGTCACTGACACACTATAGCCTTCAGGATGAGGTCCTCACTTCCTTAAAGATAAACTTCAAACTCATGGAGGCATATAAGACCTTTCATGATCTCCCTTCTGCCTTTTTTCCCCCTTGATATTTTCTTCCCCTTTCCCACATCGCCCAGGGCCTAAGCCATACAGAACTGTCTAATTTCACTCCATGCCATCTTCTTTTGTGCCTCTGTGCCTTTGTATGTGTTACTATCTCTGCCTTCTGTATATCTCCCCACTCCCCAGCTTTGTCATCCTTCAGAAGTTAGATTAAGTTTTCATCCTCTCCGTGATGGCTTTCCTGACCCTTTCTCCTTGACTGGGTTAGTTGCGTTTCTGCTGTGCTCCCATATAAATTCCTTTAGCAGGTGTATTTCTCTAGCATAGCAGTCAACACGCTGTATTCCATTAATTTACTCATCTGTTCTTGACAGACTAGAAGGTCCTTGAAGACAGAAGCTATCTTTTATCTTTTTCTTCATCCCTTAATCCAGTAATGGGCTTGCTTCTATATTTTAATGAATGAGTGAATGAATTGGTTTAGTCTGTTCTCCCAACCTGAGTGCACTCTCCCTATGCATTTTTCGAGATATTTAAACATTTTTTTAATTGACAAATGATCATTGTGGGTACAGATGCTCCTCAACTTACGATGGTGTTCCATCCCAGTAAACCCATTGTAAGTCAAAAATATCGTTAAGTTGAAAGTACATGCACTTTGGACTTAAGATATTTTCAACTTATGATGGTAAGTCAAAGAGCATACTGAATGTGTATTGCTTTCACACCGTCATGAAGTCAAAAAATTGTTAAGTCAAACTATCATGAGTCAGGGCCCATCTGTGTTTATGGGATACAATGTGATGTTTTGATCTGTGTATACATAGCAGAATGATTAGATTGAGCTACTGAACATATCCATCATCTCACCAGTTTATCTTCTTTTTGTGGTGAGAACATTAAAAATTATTCTTTTAGCAATTTATACAATATAATATACAGTACATTATTAATAAGTAGTCACCATGCAGTGCAAGATATCACTAAAACTTATTCCTGCAGTCTAACTGAAACTGTACCCTTTGATCACCATCTCCCCTTTGCCCATACTTCTGCCCCCCTCCAGCCTTTGGGAACCACCTTTCTACTGCTTCTATGACATCGACTTTTTTAGATTCTACATATAAGTGAGACCATACAGTATTTGTCTTTCTATGCTCGGCTTATTTTATTTAACATAATGTCCTCCAGTTCCATCCATGTTGTTGTGAATGGCAGAATTTCCTTTTTTAAGGCTGAATAGTATTCTAGTGTGTATACATACCACATTTTCTTTATCTGTTTATCCTCTAATGACACTTAGATCACTTCCCTATCTTGGCTATTGTGAATAATGCTGCAGTGAACATGGGAGTACAGATCTCTCTTTGACATACAGATTTCAATTCCTTTGGATATATGCCCAGAAGTGGGATTGCTGCATCATATGGTAATTCTATTTTTAGTTTTTTGAGGAATCTCCATATTTTCCAAAATGGCTGAATAATTTACATTCCCACCAAAGTAGTATGCAAGAGTTTCTTTTCTCCACATCCTCACCAACACTTGGTATCATTTGTCTTTTTGATAATAGCCATTCTAACAGGTGTGAGGTGATATCTCATTGTAGGTTAAATTTGCTCCCTATGCATTCTTAAAAGTAAGAATCATATTGTCTAATTCTCTGTAGTCCACCATTATTTCCTACTACAGTTCTGTTACCACAGTAGGTATTTAATGTTTTTTTTTTTTTTTTTTTACAAAGATGACCGGTAAGGGGATCTCAACCCTTGGCTTGGTGTTGTCAGCACCACGCTCACTGAGTGAGTGAACCGGCCATCCCTATATGGGATCCGAACCCGGGGCCTTGGTGTTATCAGCACCGCACTCTCCCGAGTGAGCCACGGGCCGGCCCTATTTAAAGTTTTTTAAACACTTGGTATGACGGGTCTTCAAAAAATTCATGGAAGTATTTGTATTATCTCTTAATTCCATTTTTTCACAAACTTTTTGAAGTACCGTTGGATATTGCATTCCTTTATTTTCATTTTACAAACTTTCATTGAGTGCCAAATTTGTGTCACATAAGAGGAATACAAAAATGAATAAGGAAACTGTCCCAATCCTCATAGAGTGCATGCTCTAGGGAAGGAAACAAATGTGTAAATATATTTTTAAAAATCCCTTCTGCTAATTAAATACTAATAATTGTGTGTGCATGTCTTTAAAATGCAGCATCAAGACCTTGGTATTTTAGAGCTTGTAGCAGTAGACACAGAGGGAATTGTGCCAGCAGAAGTGATAGCTAACTGGAATAAATTGCCATAGGGGAAGTGTTACTCTTTTTTAAACTATAGCTGCCAAGATGCACAATTTGCTTCCTGGTTGTTTCTTCAACTTCAGTTGTTCTTAGTAATTCTCTTAGTTCTCCTGTGGACTTCTCATCTGATGGAACCATATATGATGATACCAAAAATTAGGAACCTTCAAGAAAAAAAAAGGATTTCAAAAAATGAATGCCTCAGGAATGATTGTGATACTGTCTGTGATTATTGATGTTATTTTCAATTGATTCATTGAAATTAATTTTGTAATTGAAAGGATTCGATTTTTCAAACTCTTGAGGTGAGGGCCCGCCCGTGGCTCACTCAGGAGAGTGCAGTGCTGATAACACCAAGGCCAGGGGTTCGGATCCCATATAGGGATGGCCGGTTGGCTCACTGGGTGAGCGTGGTGCTGACAACACCAAGTCAAGGGTTAAGATCCCCTTACCGGTCATCTTTTAAAAAAAAAAAAAGAAAGAAAGAAAAGAAGGTTGAAATTGTGTATCTGCTTGTCTTTGCCTTAGATACTTCTTGGGAGTAGAATCATGGCTTACTCAGCTTTGCATCTGGAACATACAGCCCTGGGACAATGTATAATTGTTTTTTGAATGAACAAGAAAATGAAACATTGCTTTGTTTGAAAAGTTGTCCTGGTAGTACATAATTCCTTGAAATACAGAATTTCATGTATTTTTCTATAATGTCTTCATTATGTTTTATATGTAAACAATATTATCTGTAATCCTTATTTTGGGTTTAGTTAGGTTCTCTTGCGGGAAAAAATATTCCTATCACTTTATCGCTTACAAATATAACTAGCCACTAAAGAATTAACATTTTACTACTAAAATAAAAATCCTAAATGTTAAGTTAGTTTATGAGTAAAGTGAATTTACCAGTAGAGCTATGCTTGGAAGTTCTAAAATAACTGGTTAGCCTAGGGTTAGGGGTAACAGTAATAAAGAAATTCTACATGTTTATTATTTTTACAACTAGATTTAACTTAGGAAGTGACATTAAGTAGCCTAATTTGCTGTCTTTTTTTTTTTTTTTTTTACTGACCGGTAATGGGATCTCAACCCTCAGTGTCGCACCCGTACCGGGGACCGGCAACGGGATCGCAACCCTCGGTGTTGTGCCTGCACCGCGCTCAGCTATTGAGCGGGAACCGGTCTCCACATGGGATCCGAACCCTTGGCGGGAGCGCCGTTGCACTCCCAAGCGGCGCACTCTCCAGTGTGCCACCAGGCCAGCCCCTAATTTGCTGTCTTATTCACTGGAACCCAAATATGATTTAACAGAATTTTACAGTGCTCAACTTGACATGGGTATTTTTCTATCTTTGGAGGTAAGAAAATGTTGAAATTTTGGCTATCTGGTCTCTGAGGACATCATTGTATGGAAGGAATAGTTTTCATGGCTGTTGCCTATACTCTGTCCTGGAATGCTGTGCTCATCAGAGAAGGTCAGGTTGAAAGGAAAATTATGAATGGCTGTCTGGGCTCAGTTCCCAAGAGTCCTTGGTCATGTATAGCATGATGTCTTCCTGTACCCTCTCTCTTTAGGGCTGTCTCAGGCTTATGATGCCACAGTGCCAAACATGGATTTAAGTGCAGCTCCTTTTGTTGTCTTTTTTGTAGACGTATTGCCTTAGTCACTTGATTTTGGCAAGTCTAAATCCTTGGGAAGCCAGCACTGCTACCTTGCTTACATCCTCTAGGGACCCCCACATGTTTAAAGGGGGTGGTGGGGCTTGCCAGTTAGTTCACTTAGAGCATGGTGCTGATAACACCAAGGTCAAGTGTCTGGATCCCCATACCATCCAGACCCTCCTCCACCCCTTTTTGGGGGAGGGTAATGGAGCAAGATGAGAAAATGCAGCTGATGATAGCGTAGTGTATGCAACTCAAAGGACTTTTTTTGCAGCACCCTCTTGTAGCATTTTTCCCCAGTGCTTACTTAACTTGGCTTTTCTTAGATTTTTTTAGGGCTCTTACAAAGAATTGGAAGTTCAGAGTTAGAAGACGAGAGCTCTTTAACACAACAATGACAGCTTTTGTTTTTGGCCAAGTTTTCGGATGCTTTAAACAATGAGTACTTATTTTTTAAAAGCATGCTTCAAAAAATCAACCTGTATTTCAAGTGAAAAGAAAATTCTTGGGTAGAAGTATAGTCCTTTTTGACTACTCGTTCTTTTCTTTCTTTATTCCATCTACAAGACCAGAAGAAAAACAAACTAATGCTTCCTGTCATTTTAGAAAGTATGTGGAAACTTGAAATATTGGCAGTTAAATTACAATTTGACAGCTCAGTGGTTGTTTTGGAGCATACTGCAGTTAGGATTATATAGCTAAATTTGTAAACATTTAAAATATAGAAAAGTGACCCACTAAATTTGCTGATAATGAATATAGCAGTGTAGATCTCTTATACTGATCTCTTATAATTCAGTTAAAGATTTATAATCTTCATTACCTCACCTGTGTGTTACTTTACCTGTTGGCTACTGTGTGGATAATGCCTGAACTGTCTGTCATTGCAGCACTTAGTTAAAATTCATGCATTAACCAATGTAGTTCCTTGGTAAATGTTGGGAAATTCCTAGATGTCTTCGTGAAATACATAAATTAGGAGATTGTTCCATGAGGATAATGCAGGAAAAGAATGAATTAATCAGAAACTTGAAGGATCTGGAAATGGTCATCATGTTACTATAATAGCAACTGAAAGAATAGCAATTTCTGTGCTGTAGATGGTTGATTTGATTCCTTTCAATATTACTTATGGTTTTAACTTGTAACTATTATGGTAGGAAGATTACTGTACACCCAATTTAGATACATAGGTTCTTTGTAGCTAACTGTATGATCTTGGGTGAGTCATTTGGCCTCTCAGAACTTCAGTTTCTTCAACCACAGCACTAATAAGAACCACTATATGTATGTTGCCTTATAGTTTTCAAAGAGATGATACATAAATTTTTTCATTTACTCCTTACAGTGCTCCAATAAATAAAGAAATTGAGAGATAAAGATAGTAAGTGGTTTGTCTAAGATCACATAGCCTGAGAGGGCCAGAACTGAGACTTAAATCAGCCCTTCTCTCCCCATATCCACTGCTCTCCTCCCTGATATCACATGCAGACAAATGAGAGTATTGGGCTGGCCCCTCTAACATCCTAAGGTTTTTTTTTTTTTTTTTTTTTTTTTTTTTGCAGCTGTCAGGTAGGAGGATCCAAACCCCTTGACCTTTGTGTTATAACAGCACACTCTTAACCAACTGAGCTAACCAGCCAGCCCTGGTTTTTTTTTTTTAGCAGCATTTTTTCCATTGCCTACTTTATTTGTCTGCTTTTTTCCTCAAAATACCTTTTAGGGTCACTATTTTAAATGTCTTTTTTTCCTGCCTGAAAGTACATTTGTAAAGTTAATGCTATGGAATTTCCATTATTGTGATAAGATTTTGGATTACTTGAGCTCTTATGAGTTTTGGCTTTTTTGGTAATGTTGTAGCCTGAAAATCATTCTAGAAATTTATTTGGGATTAAGTTCCTCATGTCCTAGGTTATGTCCTAACTTGTTTTAAGATAAAGAGAGAGAATTTTTCTTATTCACGAATGGTGTTTACAATTAGAATTTAAATTTTTTAAAGTAAAAATAATTTAGGAATTTTCCTTTCATATAGTGATGAAAGAAGAAACTGTAAAAAGTACTTTAGTATGTATTCCTTAAATTTAGGTTTAACACATTCTTAGAATTGTAATACTTTTTCAAGTAAATCTGTTTAAAGAAGAGAATTTCAGCTTTTTATTTATTTATTTTATTTTTTATTTTCCTTTTTGTCTTTTTTCGTGACCGGCAACGGATCGCAACCCTCAGTGTTGCGCCCGTACCGGACCGGGACCGGCAACGGGATCGCAACCCTTGGTGCTGCGCCAGCACCTCGAGCGGCTGGTCTGTATGTGGGATCTGAACCCTCGGCGGGAGCGCCGCCACGCTCCCAAGCAGCGCACTGTAGCAGTGCGCCACCAGGCCGGCCCTGAATTTCATCTTTTTAAAAAAATAGTTTAGTATTTTAATTTTAGCAATCTCAGGGCAAAAACCTTTTGAGCTTCTAATAAGAACTGTCTCAAAAAAAAGTTAAAAAAACCCCAAAAAACTGTCTCTCAGTTGCATAGTATACAAATCTCAGTTGCATAGTATACAAAGGCTCGGCCCCAAATGTTTTTCTCCACAAAAGTGTGTAAATTTAAGGGATAAATCTGCTAATTTGTCTAAAAAATTACATGTATCTTTTAATATATTCCCGGCTGAAAAGTGGTTAAACAGATTAGCACCTGACTTAAAGCTATTAAGCTAACTGGGGAAACAACTCTTCAGCAGAAAATTCACCAGTGTTGTCCACGTACATATGATCTTAGCTCCTGAGAGGAAAATTGGGGGACTTTAATCATTAGAACTTGGTTTGGGACTTATCAGTATAATTTGGATGTTCAAGAAAGTCTGCCCTTTATTCCTTATTTTGTTCTCGTTTTATATGGATTTTCTTTCTGGAATCTGAAATTCTATCTCTCTGTGTCTCTCTCTCTGGAAAGGATTCTCTCAGTCAGTGAATTTCTATTAATTGGTTTGTTTAAATAGATGATCTTTCTTGAGAACTTGTTCAAAATAGGTTAAATGAATCCATAGAGGTTTTTTGGGTTTTTTTAAGGGTAGGTTTAAGCTTAGAAGTAAGGAGAAAGTTTTGCTTTTTGTCTTTTTCAAGAATAACTGAAAATAAGATTTCCCTAGGTTATTAGTGAAAGGATTTTACCCTGTATGTGGTCAATTCATGATCCCTTTCACAAATGCTGCTGCCCACCATTAAGTCTCTTATCACAGGGCATTTAAAGTGATGCCATAAAATGCGTGTTGAGAATCTGTGGATCTCAAATGTACAGAAATCACATCTAAATGTCAATTCCTGAGTTAAGGAACTGACGATTATGGCACTTTCAGTCTCTATTAATATTTAGTAGGCAAGAGATTATTATATTACTTATTCCTTATGTGTCTGTAGACTCAAATATTTGTTGAAAAGCATTTGTTTGTTTTATTGGGGCTGTATATTTCTGCCATTGTACTGATTTGCTTACGTGAAACAAAGCTGTCCTTTAATTGTTTTGGGCTGTATCTATAGTTTGAAATTTAGGACTATCACCTGTGTACTATGCACCAAAGATAACATTTCAATGCATTGTTCAGTTACTACACAGCTCCTATTTGTCTGTAATGAAGCTGTATGGCTGGGTACATTTATTTCAATATTAGTTATTTTATAATATCCATTTGAATGATGATGATTAATATATAGAAGCTAATTTTTCAAATTCATTCATGTCTCCTCTGGGCATTTCTTTGGGATATGTTTGCATTCATGTTTTTGCTTCTGATTTTAAAATAATTTTCCTTTGTTGTAGGATGAGCAGTTCTTAGGTTTTGGCTCAGATGAAGAAGTCAGAGTGCGAAGTCCCACAAGGTCTCCTTCAGGTATGGCCAATTAAGCATGGGGGCAGTGCCTTTAAATTTTGTTTATTACAGGGCCGGCCCGTGGCTCACTCGGGAGAGTGCGGTGCTGCTAACACCAAGGCCATGGGTTCGGATCCTATATAGGGATGGCCAGTTCGCTCACTGGCTGAGCGTGGTGCTGACAACACTGTGCTGAGGGTTAAGATCCCCTTACCAGTCATCTTTTTAAAAAATTTTTTGTTTATTAGGAGATTGTGGCTTCCCCTTGCTTTCTTTACATGTAAAGGGTAATCTACAATTACTGGGGGTAGGAAATGGCTTATGAACTAGACTTCTTTAAGGGACTCCTCTGTCAGGCCATATTTGGTTTATTCTTTATGCTTCTCTCTGGGAACTACTTGGGGCATGGAAGGTGGTTTCCAGAGAATGACTGTGAAACCTGGTAGGCAAATTGAACGTTACCTACTTAAGAGCATCCTCAGATTTACACATTTTATATTATATGATAAGTATATATGCCTTTGGGAATAATTTGGCCACTATTTTTTACAGGTGAAATTTGGTTTACTATTGTGATAGAACTGAAAATGAAATATTGGCACTCTATGAAACTGTTACCTTATCCTTGAAAGGCTGTATTAAAATAAAGAAAATAAAAATGATATGGGTGTTTCCATTTATTAATAATATTTTTTGTTATTCTTACCAACAAAATATCTAGAATATCTTAAAATTCTAGACTTACAAACAATTTCCTAAGAGAAGATCCTCAGTGGAAATAACATTTAATGGCTTGCAGAATCTAATTCTATATAGGAGAGGGCTATAGATCTTTTGATGGAAAGTACATCTGTGTTGCCATTCAATTTCGTGTGTGTTTTTCTTTGGTTTTATGTGGATAGACAACTTAGTTAAATATGGTATTGTTAGCTGTTTTTGCTCTTTAACATTGACTTAATTTGTGATGTTTGTTAACATTTGGGTCTCATTTAAGAGTCATCATGTGTTATATAGTAACCTAATTCAAACGTCCAAGTTGACAATTTTTCTTTTCCCAAATGGTGGTGGTATTGCCATTCTAGTTGGGAGGAGTTAGCCAGTAGTGTCTCAGTATCTGTGGTCTTTAGACAATAGCAATATTCTCTTTAAGATGTGATGAAACCTTAAAATTTCATGTAGAAAAGGAACTTTAAGGATCATCTGGTCTAACCTTTCATTTATAGATGACAAAATGAAGCCCAGAAAATATGTGATGAGCAGTTATTTATAACCGATTTCCGAGTTCTTTGGGTGTTTTGTATATTAGGGAGTTCGCAGCAGTGCTGGGACTTTTTATTTCTGCTTTTTCTCCTTGTTTTCCAAAAGCTTCTTTTAAAAGTAGGATTGAAGAGGTTTTCAGAATCGATAAAGCCCTCTGAGTGACAGGTTCAAGTCTATAACAATGATAAGGAATCTTGTGATGTACTTATGGGTAGGAGTTTTATTTCACAACTCTTATGGTTTCCTCTTACCTTTTTTCTTGGCTGTCAGTTTGCCTTAAATATTGTCTTGGTTTTTTTTTTTTTTAAACCATCTTGATATGCTTCATTATTTAAGAAATTAAATGTAATTTCTCTGCTGTCTCTTTGTCCATTACTTTTTTTGTAATTAGCTTATATTAAGAATGTATTTGTAAATCCTTGATCTGTTAAGAGAAGTCTCATAAGTTAATTGGTGAGGAATGCACTTATATTTAGAAAGCTCAACAATAAGACCTTTGTTGATTTCTGTTCTATTAGAAAGTGATTCCATTGTAAAATGTTCATCATAATGGTGTAAATCTTTTTTGGTGCCTCTTAGGGGGAACTTTAGTCTCTGAAGAATGTTGTCATATAAAACATTTGAAAAGTCAAGAGGGAAGAGGAGATTGATTGACTAGGGAACTCTTAATACATTTCTAAAATACAGGTTTATACGGAGTATTTTAGAAACAGTCTTGTTTTGTTAAATCTCTTGATAAGTAGCAAATTGAGCTGATTTATAAGATGAAAAAATCTTTTTATTTAGAATAGAATAAATCTGATTTAATAAATTGTCGGTTTGCTCTTGACATCAGTTAAGGTTAACCGTTTTGTGACTTGAGACTAACTAGTTCAATCAACTTCTAGGTAGGGGAGTAGATTAATGGACACATCATCATGTCACTTCATTGATTAGCTCACTTGCCACTGAGTTCAGTGATGTTATTCTGATGAATGAATATTTTTCTATTCAATAAAACTTTCTTAGTTTACTTAAACAAAAGAGATTGAAAATATAGGATTGCTGAGCTGTCCAAAGAGCCTTTTCCTGTGGAATTGGTATGTTGTTGATTGAAGAGCACCTTGTTCAAATTTATTCAAAGCCAAAATTCTGAATTGAAAAGACAGGATGACTTACTAGAAGCATGTTCTTGAATGTTAATATTAGTGGCTAGGATATGGAAAGGTAGTACGAACCTTTGTTTTCTTTTTACAGTTCTTTTGAATTCAGAAAAAACTTCTTGCTCATCTAAACTTGTAGGAAAATCAATTTTATAGATTATTTGTTCAATTGAAAAACCTCTTATCTTGATTTTTCTATCAAAAAAAGTAATGAAATGTTCTTTTAGGTAGAATGTTATTTACTTGATTTCTTTGAAGCAAATTTTTGGTGAAAAGAAACTAAGCACAATTAAGATATTTTATTGACTCATTAGACCCAAGTTGAGTCCAGTACAAAATGGCCTGTGCTAAATTATATTCAGCTTAGTTAAGACCTGAACTACACAGCTAAATATATGCTCTTCATTGTTTAATTTCTATACACAGTTAAAACTAGTCCTCGAAAACCTCGTGGGAGACCTAGAAGTGGCTCTGACCGAAATTCAGCTATCCTCTCAGATCCATCTGTGTTTTCCCCTCTAAATAAATCAGAGACCAAATCTGGAGATAAGATCAAGAAGAAAGATTCTAAAAGTATAGAAAAGAAGAGAGGAAGACCTCCCACCTTCCCTGGAGTAAAAATCAAAATAACACATGGAAAGGACATTTCAGAGTTACCAAAGGGAAACAAAGAAGATAGCCTGAAAAAAATTAAACGGACACCTTCTGCTACGTTTCAGCAAGCCACAAAGATTAAAAAATTAAGAGCAGGTAAACTCTCTCCTCTCAAGTCTAAGTTTAAGACAGGGAAGCTTCAAATAGGAAGGAAGGGGGTACAGATTGTACGACGGCGAGGAAGGCCCCCATCAACAGAAAGGATAAAGACCCCTTCGGGTCTCCTCATTAATTCGGAACTGGAAAAGCCCCAGAAGGTCCGGAAAGACAAGGAAGGAACACCTCCACTCACAAAGGAAGATAAGACAGTTGTCAGACAAAGCCCTCGAAGGATTAAGCCAGTTAGGATTATTCCTTCTTCTAAAAGGACAGATGCAACAATTGCTAAGCAACTCTTGCAGAGGGCAAAAAAGGGGGCTCAAAAGAAAATTGAAAAAGAAGCAGCTCAGCTGCAAGGAAGAAAGGTGAAGACACAGGTCAAAAATATTCGACAGTTCATCATGCCTGTTGTCAGTGCTATCTCCTCACGGATCATTAAAACCCCTCGGCGGTTTATAGAGGATGAGGATTATGACCCTCCAATTAAAATTGCCCGACTAGAGTCTACACCGAATAGTAGATTCAGTGCCACATCCTGTGGATCTTCTGAAAAATCAAGTGCAGCTTCTCAGCACTCCTCTCAAATGTCTTCAGACTCCTCCCGATCTAGTAGCCCCAGTGTTGATACCTCCACAGATTCTCAGGCCTCTGAGGAGATTCAGGTACTTCCTGAAGAGCGGAGCGATACCCCTGAAGTTCATACTCCACTGCCTATGTCCCAGTCCCCAGAAACCGAGAGTAATGATAGGAGAAGCAGACGGTATTCCGTGTCGGAGAGAAGTTTTGGATCTAGAGCAACTAAAAAATTATCAACTCTACAAAGTGCCCCCCAGCAGCAGGCCTCCTCCTCTCCACCTCCTCCTCTGCTCACTCCACCCCCACCATTGCAGCCAGCCTCCAGTATCTCTGACCACACACCTTGGCTTATGCCTCCAACAATCCCCTTAGCATCACCATTTTTGCCTGCTTCTGCAGCTCCCATGCAAGGGAAGCGAAAATCTATTTTGCGAGAACCAACGTTTAAGTGGACTTCTTTAAAACATTCTAGGTCAGAGTCACAATACTTTTCCTCAGCCAAGTATGCCAAAGAAGGTCTCATTCGCAAACCAATATTTGATAATTTCCGACCTCCTCCGCTAACTCCCGAGGATGTTGGCTTCGCGTCTGGTTTTTCTACATCTGGTACTGCTGCTTCAGCCCGATTGTTTTCACCACTCCATTCTGGAACGAGGTTTGATATGCACAAAAGGAGCCCTCTTCTGAGAGCTCCAAGATTTACTCCAAGTGAGGCTCACTCTAGAATATTTGAGTCTGTAACCTTGCCTAGTAATCGAACTTCTGCAGGAACATCTTCAGGAGTATCTAATAGAAAAAGGAAAAGAAAAGTGTTTAGTCCTATTCGATCTGAACCAAGATCTCCTTCTCACTCCATGAGGACAAGAAGTGGAAGGCTTAGTACTTCTGAGCTATCACCTCTCACTCCTCCATCTTCTGTCTCTTCCTCGTTAAGCATTTCTGTTAGTCCTCTTGCCACTAGTGCCTTAAACCCAACTTTTACTTTTCCTTCTCACTCCCTGACTCAATCTGGGGAATCTGCAGAGAAAAATCAGAGACCAAGGAAGCAGACTAGTGCTCCAGCAGAGCCATTTTCATCAAGTAGTCCCACTCCTCTCTTTCCTTGGTTTACCCCAGGCTCTCAGACTGAAAGAGGGAGAAATAAAGACAAGGCCCCTGAGGAGCTGTCCAAAGATCGAGATGCTGACAAGAGCGTGGAGAAGGACAAGAGTAGAGAGAGAGACCGGGAGAGAGAGAAAGAGAATAAGCGGGAGTCAAGGAAAGAGAAAAGGAAAAAGGGATCAGAAATTCAGAGTAGTTCTGCTTTGTATCCTGTGGGTAGGGTTTCCAAAGAGAAGGTTGTTGGTGAAGATGTTGCCACTTCATCTTCTGCCAAAAAAGCAACAGGGCGGAAGAAGTCTTCATCACTTGATTCTGGGACTGATATTTCTTCTGTGACTCTTGGGGATACAACAGCTGTCAAAACCAAAATACTTATAAAGAAAGGGAGAGGAAATCTGGAAAAAACCAACTTGGACCTCGGCCCAACTGCCCCATCCCTGGAGAAGGAGAAAACCCTCTGCCTTTCCACTCCTTCATCTAGCACTGTTAAACATTCCACTTCCTCCATAGGCTCCATGTTGGCTCAGGCAGACAAGCTTCCAATGACTGACAAGAGGGTTGCCAGCCTCCTAAAAAAGGCCAAAGCCCAGCTCTGCAAGATTGAGAAGAGTAAGAGTCTTAAACAAACTGACCAGCCCAAAGCACAGGTACTCCTTTCCACCTTGCCTGTTAAAACCAAGAATTTATCGAGCCCCTTCTATGGGCAGATTTTAAACTGTTTTGGTTACCCCAGTTAGGAGAATCAGGAAAAGTGTGGGGGAGGTGGTGGTATTTACAATGGTCCTTCAAGGACCAAAAGGATTCCAATAGGTGGAAAATAGCAGGAAATAACATTCTAAGTAGAGGGAACAGTGTGAGTAGAGATGGAAAAGTATGAAATGTATTTGAGGAACAGTGGATAGCTGCATTGGCACATGTGGGAAAGTGGTGGATTAAGGCTGAAAGCTAGGTTGGGACCATACTACTGAGAATGCTGAGTTGTTTGTACTTCATGGGTTTGGAGTCATGGAATCTGTGGCTTGATTTTGAAGGTGCATTTTTATAGTCACATTGTTTTACAATCTCTGATAGAATAGAAAACTGGAGGGGAGCATTACCTTTGAGTAGTGAGTGATTAGAGCAGTAGGTAATATAACCTTAAGGGGAACACAAAAGCTGTAGGATTCAGTTAGTTAAAATGATGCCAAACAAATTTTTACATAGAACAGTGGGTTTTTTGTTAGTTTTTTTTTTTTCTTTTTTTTTTTCCTTCTTTTTTTATGAAGGGAGGTAGGCATTAAGTTAGTTAAAATGATGCCAAACAAATTTTTACATAGAACAGTGGGTTTTTTGTTAGTTTTTTGTTTTTTCTTTTTTTTTTTTCCTTCTTTTTTTATGAAGGGAGGTAGGCATTAGCCTTTTCTGAGAAAACTTGCTGATCTTAGGTTCTTTTAAAAAATATTGTCATGTAGTAGATGCATATTTATGCCCACATATCAAGTGAGGTGGCCGCAGACTTAGATTTTTAATGTCATTCAGCCCATGGCCAGATTTACATTTAGTGAGTCTGCCAGTTGAGAGTTCTAGCAGGAATATGAGGGGACTTATTTTTGACAGCATGTTGGATGTTTTTTGGCTAGCCTTCTAGTGATAAGAGCAGTGGCTCTTTAAAATATGAAATGTTTCTGTTTGGTGCCACGGCCTTTTATACTTACATTTACAGGCTATTTCCCCCCTACTTCTCTGTTGATCAAGGAAATACAAGAAATAGTCTGTGGTTAAATAAGCCCTATTTACATTAGACTGAACTTTTTGGTAATATAGACTGGTAGCTTGAATTTTGAGGGGGATTTTAAAGAAGTAGTTTAATTGAGAATAGAAGCTTAGTTGATTTCTTTTTTTTTAGAGGCCTTTTTTTGCTACCAATTTTAGGATGCAGAAATAGTTGACTTCTGTATGTTGATATGGCTTATCAGCTGGGACTAACTAGAGTTGTATGTTTTGATTCTAGATCATTTTCAACATGTATAGTTTTCATTGTCTGTTTTTGCTTTGCTTCTTATTTAGGGTCAAGAAAGTGATTCATCAGAGACCTCTGTGCGAGGACCCCGGATTAAACATGTCTGCAGAAGAGCTGCTGTTGCCCTTGGCCGAAAACGAGCTGTATTTCCTGATGACATGCCCACCCTGAGTGCCTTACCATGGGAAGAACGAGAGAAGATTTTGTCTTCCATGGGGAATGATGGTATGTCAGGAAGTCAACCTTGGAGACTTTTGATTTGTTTGCTGATGATTCTGGGATGTCCAGTAGGCTCTTCATGATTAGTCTGGGTCCTCAGAAAAAGAGATGGCGAGAGGGGATTAAATGCACTAGGATTTTATCAGAGGAAATGCCTGAGAAAGAAAATGGGGAGGTAGCCAGGGAAGGCTAGGAGAGCTGTCAGACTTTGATACAAGTCAGACCCCCATGAAGGAGAGAGGGAAGGAAGGTTGGGCAGTACCTTTCTAGACTGCCGTGCAGTATAAGAAAGGTTTGATAAGGTTGTCAGGTAGTCCTTGAGCAAAAGTTGGAGTCTTGTGTCTCTTGGGAACAGGCCTACCACCTTAGTATCCTTGTCTCACTGAATCACTACCTAGGGGTGACCCATGTTAGATGTGGCCTCATTGCACCATTGGATTTCAGAGTGCAGCAGCTGGGGCCCTTGGTTATTTATGTTTCCTGTAGGTGGAGGTCTCTGAGACATATTGTCATGGCTGCCATATAATTCTTAAATGTTGGGTAGCTGCTCATAATGATTTAGGGGTTTAGAGAATCCTTAGAAGCATTCAGTTCATATTCCTGAGTTTGGGCTAGACTGTTTTGTTTTTAGTATTTATTTGTTTGGTTTTTGGTGGCTGGCTGGTATGGGAATCCAAACCCGTTACCTCGGTGTAACAATAAGGCTATACTCTATCCAACTGAGCTAACTGGACAGCCTCTTTTTAGTATTTGGACTTTTGCTTTCATCAAGCTGCAAATTATAGGCATTTTAAAAATATTTAAAGAATTATTTAAAACAGGGGCTGGCCCAGTGGCTCACTGGAGAGTGCGCCGTNTCATCAAGCTGCAAATTATAGGCATTTTAAAAATATTTAAAGAATTATTTAAAACAGGGGCTGGCCCAGTGGCTCACTGGAGAGTGCGCCGCTTGGGAACGTGGCGGCGCTCCCGCCGTGGGTTCGGATCCCATGTGGAGACCGGTTCCCGCTCACTGGCTGAGCATGGTGCAGGCGCAACACCGAGGGTTGCGATCCCGTTGCCAGTCCCCAGTATGGGTGCGACACCGAGGGTTGTGATCCCGTTTCCGGTCAGTAAAAAAGACAAAAAGGAAAAAAAAAAGAATTATTTAAGACAGACTCAGTTCTGCATATGAATATTTTTATTACAATGTATTTCATTTTTGGACTATCAATTAAAACAAAGTTTGAATGTATCTAATGATGTAAAGGGATTTTGAGGATCTCCCACTCTACTGCCAAGGGATTAGATACTCCCTCAGAACTAATGATACATTTCTTTAACAGACAAGTCATCAATTGCTGGCTCAGAAGATGCTGAACCTCTTGCCCCACCCATCAAACCAATTAAACCTGTCACCAGAAACAAGGCACCTCAGGAACCTCCAGTAAAGAAAGGACGTCGGTCACGGCGGTGTGGGCAGTGTCCTGGCTGCCAGGTGCCTGAGGACTGTGGTGTTTGTACTAATTGCTTAGACAAGCCCAAATTTGGTGGCCGCAATATAAAGAAGCAGTGCTGCAAGTGAGTGGATGTCTTACTCTGAGGTGTTGGCCTCTCAGCCAGGAAGGTTGCTTATTTATCCCTGGTTTGCTGCAGACTTGCATTGGGAAACTGAACGTGCTTGTATTGAACCTTCCGAGTTGTAAGATTAGTTGCAAAGTTGGATTTTGTGATGTGGTTAGGTTTGGGCTATAGTTAAATGACAAATTCTCTGGGGCAATGCTGTCTGATACAATGTTCTGCAATACTAGAAATGTTCTATGTATGCTTAGTTCAGTAAGGCAGCCGTTAGCTACATATGGCTTTAGAGCACTTGACATGTGGTTAGTGTGACTGAGGAGCTACATTTTTTATTTTATTTAATTTTAATTTTAATTTTAATAGCCACACGTGATGAGTGGCTACCATATCAGATAGTGCTCTGGAGGGTTTCTACTTAAATCCTGACAGTTTTAGGCATAATATTTATTGGGTCTTCTACAATCACTTTTATCTTTATGATATGCAGGAAACATTGGAGATATTTTGCATAAGTCTCTGTGCTCTCTGACTATCTCTCTTAGAATATTTCTATGCGTATAGAATTTTTGATATGGAATTTTAATTTTATTTATTTATTATTATTTTTGTGGCTGGAAGGACAGTTATCAAACCCTAGACCTTAGTGTTATCTGCACCACTCTCTAACCAACTGAGCTAACTGGCCGGCCCAAGAATTTTTTATTACTCTACATTGTCTTCCCTTTTTTTAGTCAGTTTGTGGATACATTTTCTGCTGACTGGATAGTTTATTTAAAATAGATCAAGAGAGTTGCATTAAACAGAAATTTTGGTGATTGAGCATCTCACAAAGTGCCTATCACAAGGAATAGATATTATCAATAGAAATTTGCTCAATGAATGAATAACATTAAAGTGATTAATATAAAGCATAATTGGGAGAAATGCTGTATTACATACTTCAAGGGAGACAATTTCTATGAGACGAGAAGTAGTTCTGTGCTTTAGTTTGGTCTGGACTTAAACAAGAATTTTGTCTCAGTCCCATTAGCAGAAAGTGAGAGTTCACTGATCACAAAAAGGCACATAATAGCAAGATAAAATTGCTCTAAATTTAGGACATGGATTTGTGCAATTTCAGACTTCAAACTAAGTTTGAGTTTCATTAAATTTAAATTGAGGGTTAAAATAAATCTCAGAGCCATGAGATACAGCCTTGCATTGGCAGACAAGGGACTTGTTAAGTAATTTTAGTCCATTTTGTGTTCAGATTACTATATGAATATTAATCTCATAAAGGAACAGTACTGATTTGACTACAAGAAATATTGACTGGTTATTTTGTATGTGGTGCTAGTCAGTACTGGATTATAAGAAATTTGAGTCCCATTTAAAAAATAATTTGATATTTGCTCATTTTAGAACCTAAGAGTGGTAAAATTGCTGGTCCAGGGAGTCAAAGGCTCAGATTTAATCTGAGCAACAAGCAGTCCTTTTTTCAGCTGTCAGAATGAACCTGAATGAAGATTCACCAATTTTTGCAGACAAATGAACACTTGTTTCAGTTGCTTCTCTTCTTAATGTAATTTATTTTGTGGTTTATAATTGTTATCCTAGGATGAGAAAATGTCAGAATCTACAGTGGATGCCTTCTAAAGCCTACCTTCAGAAGCAAGCTAAAGGTAGTGTTGTAAAAAGTTCTTCCCCACAGTGCTCCCTGCTTTAATGCTGTATAGTCTCATGTATATGCAGTAAAAAGAGAATACTAGTTCTGGGGGTTTCTTTTAGAGTACTGCCCTTTCTCAAGGAATTACTGGTTGTTGAAGCTGTGTGATAGATACATGGGGATTCATTTGACTATTCCCTATATTTTGGGGTATGTTTGAAAATTTCCAAAATAAATTTCTTTTTTAATTCATATAAAAATTATAGTCCATTCCATTTCCTAGAACAACAAAAGTGTACCTATTTTACCTGATCAACTTGGCATTAACCTTGTTGAGGCTTGCAGTGCTAATTTTAGCTGCAGGAAACTGAGAATAAGATTTTTACATTTCTATACTTCTATTTTAAGTAAAAATATTCTCAATTATAGATAGATGACCTTGTTTTTGTTTTTATTCTAGCTGTGAAAAAGAAAGAGAAAAAGTCTAAGACCAGTGAAAAGAAAGAGAGCAAAGAGAGCAATGTTGTGAAGAACTTAGTGGACTCTAGTCAGAAACCTACCCCATCAGCAAGAGAGGATCCTGCCCCCAAGAAAAGCAGTAGTGAGCCTCCTCCACGAAAGCCCATTGAGGAAAAGAGTGAAGAAGGGAATGCCTCTGCCCCAGGGCCTGAATCCAAGCAAGTCACCACTCCAGCTTCCAGGAAGTCCAGCAAGCAGGTCTCTCAGCCAGCACCAGTCGTCTCCCCTCAGCCACCTAGTACAGGACCACCGAGAAAAGAAGTTCCGAAGACCACTCCTAGTGAGCCCAAGAAGAAGCAGCCTCCACCGCCAGAACCAGGTAAGTGGGGAAAGCAAAAAGGAATTGCTGAACCACAAGTACTAGCAAAGAAGCACTGATGTCTTAAACAGCATTTGGAAACCTGAAATGTATAATTTTAAGTCTTCAGTGCAATAAAATTAGCTCTCTTTTAAACTACTATGTATAATAATAAAGAAATAGAAGCAAAAAAACAATTAAATTGGAAATACTGTTTTAATTTACTATTTGAAGCCTGGAGTTTAAATAGTTTATTTTTTCTAATGCTCCTTTCTTCACAGGTCAATCAATCCTAAACTAGTGTTTCCAGCATCTGACTGCAATTTATTTTGAATTCTTTAGGTCCAGAGCAAAGCAAGCAGAAAAAAGTGGCTCCCCGCCCAAGTATCCCTGTAAAACAAAAACCAAAAGAAAAGGTGAGGCGAGATTCATTTCTCTGCGATTTCTTAGGGATGTCTTCTGTTCTGTAAGGAAAAGCTTTATACTTGACATTTGCATGATTGAGTGAAACTGCATTTCTGCTTCTATGTAGATGGCAGTGGAATTTCTTAAAATTAACAAACTTCAGATTTAGGCTTTAGTCCATTTCTTTTTTTGTCTCTCTCCTTTGTTGCTTTTCCCTTCTTTGTTACCCCGTTATTCTGGCGTAGAGATCTGCTTATTCTGCAGGCCATTTGGCATAATTGTTTTGTGTCTTCAACATATTTTAGCAATATTTGTTTAAAAATCACCCTTACCTGTGTCTACTATTTTTTTTATTATGGATAGAAAGGGAGGATTTGAGAATCTTCTGAAGACTACATCTCTGTTTCTATAAGATACCTATGTTGGGAGCATGTTTTCCAGATCTATTAGTAAGATTTGTCATTTACATTCTTATCTGTCGCAAATAGGAAAGCAAATAAGGTTTGGTTTTGTTCTATATTCATTTTCTGTCTCCTTAGGAAAAACCACCTCCAGTCAGTAAGCCGGAGAATGCAGGCACTTTGAATATCCTCAGCACTCTCTCCAATGGCAATAGTTCTAAGCAAAAAATCCCAGCAGATGGAGTCCACAGGATCAGAGTGGACTTTAAGGTAAACATGTTTAGCAATCATGTAGTATGTTGAGTATCATGGACTTTAAATAAAAATGGTGCTACCAACGGTGTTAAAAGAGGGAATCAGTACCAACTGGGAGAATGAATAAGAACTGCCATTAGCAGATGGGTTCAGGTGTATAATGGCTTTAGTCAGTGTTGTAAGGTCACTGTGCACTGACTGAAGAACAGGCATTGAAACATTTCTACCCATTCTGAGTAGTATCTGACGAAATATTTTTTTCACATAGGATTAGCAAAACTCTGAGGGAAATTCAATCCCAGTGTATCTTTGCAATATATTTAATATGAATTGAACCAATAGTTGAGCCTTTTAATAGTTTGTATCTGAGATTAAAAATTTTTAAAGCAGCACTTATTTATAGATTCATTGAAATGAATACTCTTGACATTCTGGTGTCACTCTAATTTTACGCTTTTCATCCTTATTTTCAATCCAAAGTTGTGTCATTGTAAAGCTTTCCTAAGTGATCTTTCTCTCTCTTCTCCATAGGAGGATTGTGAAGCAGAAAATGTGTGGGAGATGGGAGGCTTAGGAATCTTGACCTCTGTTCCCATAACACCCAGAGTGGTTTGCTTTCTCTGTGCCAGTAGTGGGCATGTAGAGGTAAGGGATCCTGCTTCTTTGTACCCCAGAGAGTATAATAGTAGATTATTTTGCTGTGGATGAAAGAAATTACTATGTTCTGTTTTGTTGGTAGTTAGCAGGTAGTATCCCCTATTTAAACCAGCTAATGAAAGGTCTTTGAAGTTTTTTAGAGATTTCAGGAGGTAATCTGTTTTTCATTAGAGTAGCAAAGTTGTTGAGGGTGAAAAGTTTAAGTCTCATCTCTTAAATTCAATCTTTATTAGAGTTCTGATTTTTCTGTTACTGGTCCAAACATGGGAAAAATAATATAGTATTCTATAAAAAGGGATGTTGTTGGTGGTTGTTTTATGTTGAATACCAAAGCCTCCTCATCTATAAACAGCTCTTAGCGATTAATAAGAAAAAGAAATAGGGCCGACCCCGTGGCGCACTTGGGAGAGTGTGGCACTGGGAGCGCAGTGGAGCTCCCGCCGCGGATTCGGATCCTATATAGGGATGGCTGGTGCGCTCACTGGCCGGTCACAAAAAAAACAAAACAAAAAAACAAACAAAAAAAGAAATAACACCCAGGAAGAAATTCGCAAAGGACAGAGATAGATAATTCACAAAATGAGAAATAAAACCATGGCTGGGNCTGAAGAACAGGCATTGAAACATTTCTACCCATTCTGAGTAGTATCTGACGAAATATTTTTTTCACATAGGATTAGCAAAACTCTGAGGGAAATTCAATCCCAGTGTATCTTTGCAATATATTTAATATGAATTGAACCAATAGTTGAGCCTTTTAATAGTTTGTATCTGAGATTAAAAATTTTTAAAGCAGCACTTATTTATAGATTCATTGAAATGAATACTCTTGACATTCTGGTGTCACTCTAATTTTACGCTTTTCATCCTTATTTTCAATCCAAAGTTGTGTCATTGTAAAGCTTTCCTAAGTGATCTTTCTCTCTCTTCTCCATAGGAGGATTGTGAAGCAGAAAATGTGTGGGAGATGGGAGGCTTAGGAATCTTGACCTCTGTTCCCATAACACCCAGAGTGGTTTGCTTTCTCTGTGCCAGTAGTGGGCATGTAGAGGTAAGGGATCCTGCTTCTTTGTACCCCAGAGAGTATAATAGTAGATTATTTTGCTGTGGATGAAAGAAATTACTATGTTCTGTTTTGTTGGTAGTTAGCAGGTAGTATCCCCTATTTAAACCAGCTAATGAAAGGTCTTTGAAGTTTTTTAGAGATTTCAGGAGGTAATCTGTTTTTCATTAGAGTAGCAAAGTTGTTGAGGGTGAAAAGTTTAAGTCTCATCTCTTAAATTCAATCTTTATTAGAGTTCTGATTTTTCTGTTACTGGTCCAAACATGGGAAAAATAATATAGTATTCTATAAAAAGGGATGTTGTTGGTGGTTGTTTTATGTTGAATACCAAAGCCTCCTCATCTATAAACAGCTCTTAGCGATTAATAAGAAAAAGAAATAGGGCCGACCCCGTGGCGCACTTGGGAGAGTGTGGCACTGGGAGCGCAGTGGAGCTCCCGCCGCGGATTCGGATCCTATATAGGGATGGCTGGTGCGCTCACTGGCCGGTCACAAAACAAACAAAACAAACAAACAAACAAACAAAAAAACAAACAAAAAAAAGAAATAACACCCAGTACCCGCCGCGGATTCGGATCCTATATAGGGATGGCTGGTGCGCTCACTGGCCGGTCACAAAAAAAACAAAACAAAAAAACAAACAAAAAAAGAAATAACACCCAGGAAGAAATTCGCAAAGGACAGAGATAGATAATTCACAAAATGAGAAATAAAACCATGGCTGGGGAGGGGGTCATTAAACCCTCCAATGACCAAAACTGGAAACAAAGGATTGTGCAGAAATAGGGCTTTCTGTTGGTGGAAATATAAATTAGTTACAATCTTTCTTTCTGAGGGAGTTGTTTGGAAATATGTATTTATCTTAAATGGGTATACCCTCTAACCCAGCAATTGTACTCTAAATATTTGTCTTAAGGTTATGATTAGATAAATTGGCAAACCTATGTATATAAAGAAGGGTTTATTTCGTGTTGTTCATGATAATAAAAAAATTGCAAACAACCCAAAAGACCATCAATAGGGAGCTTTAGTTAAAATAATTATAAGTCATGCATATAATGGCAAACATGTCCTAAAAATGATAATATAGATTGATATCAACATGGAAAGATGTTCATGACATATCACTGAGTAAAAACAGCAGGTTACAGAATAGTACATAAAGCGTGATCCCATTTTGGTTTGGAAAAGTGTTTTTAAAATATATACAGTTATGTAGAAAAATATCTGGAAGGATTCACACTGATATATTAAGTATGTGGTTGGATTATGGGCAACTGTTGTTTTCTTTTTATGTTCTCTTTTATCTTTTTGAGTTTTTTGCAGTGCGTGTATACCACCTTTACAATGAGAAAGAAAAGAAACAGCAAAATTTTAAATAGAAAGCAGTAGTTTGTCATTCATAAGGATTGTATCCCAAGACGATTACAATTCTCAAATTCCTGAATACCTCCCTAGTTTATTATTTATCGCATAAGCTATGTATTCAAAGGTCATAAAGAAAACCCAAAGCTAGGTGGAAATCTGGATGTTGAGCCTTCAGTGAGACACACACTAGCTAAGAGACTCAGTCTTGCCCACTTGTTGTTTTAAATTACTCATTAGCAGAATTACAAATTATTGCCTACTATTTTTTCATTAAGCAAATATTTATTTTCTCAGTGCCTATTACAAACAACATATTGTTCTGAGTGCTGTGTTTGCTTTATATATCATTGAGACTAAGAATATTCGGTCTACAAGTATCATACTGTATCTCTTTTCCTTCATAATCTAATGTTTTGCATCCACACATGTGCTACCCAAAGGAATAACTTATTTTTATAGCACTAGTCCTTCAACTTCTGTGGTTAAACAGATTTTTTTCAGGGTATAATTGTTCTTTTTTTATAAAAGATGACCGGTAAGGGGATCTTAACCCTTGGCTTGATGTTGTCAGCACCACGCTCAACCAGTGAGTGAACCAGCCATCCCTATATAGGATCTGAACCCGTGGCCTTGGTGTTATCAGCACCACACTCTCCCGAGTGAGCCACGGGCTGGCCCTCAGGGTATAATTGTTCTAATTCAAATTATGTGTAGTTATGCACAACAATCTCACAGGATTCCTAAAAAATGAATTAGAGAATGAATAGCTTACTGCCTGCATTGCACTCCTAAAGCATGACCAGTGCTTGATGAGTTCTCTATCTAAATTTGTAAAACATTTGGGGACTGGCCAGTTCACTCACTTGGGAGAGCATGGTGCTAATAACACCAAGGTCAAGGGTTTGGATCCCCATACTGGCCAACTGCCAAAAATAAAATTAAAAAATAAATTTGTAAAACTTTTTATGTTGACATGATTTCAGACTTACAGAAAAACTACAAGAGAAGTACAAAGATTCCCATATGCCTTTCACCCAGATTCCACAAATGTTGATGTTTTACGTTTGCTTTATCTGTTTCTCTTTGTGTGTATATATTTTGCAAAAGAAGAAATAAGATATAGGCAAACCTTTTTTTCTAAAAATTTGAGAGCAAGTTACAGACATAACCTTTGTCTTTAAATATTTTAGTATTTCCTAAAATCGAGGACATTCTCTTACATAACCATGGTATAATTATCAAAATTAGGAAATTAACATTGGTACATTACTATTTTCTAAATCTGTGGACCTTATTTAGGTTTGACCAGTTGTCTCAATAATTTCTTTACGGAAAAGGAAAATTCTGAGTTGTCTTCACTAGTATTTTTGAAAATTTTTTATCAATATGAAAGTAACATATTTCTAAAATTAGATATGGAAAGGACAAACCAGAGCTTTAGTTGTTTAGCATACTGTAGAAAACCTTTA
>NW_007727230.1:278191-282263 GCF_000696425.1 Galeopterus variegatus
TACCTTTTTTTCTAAAACTTTGAGAGCAAGTTACAGACATAACCTTTGTCTTTAAATATTTTAATATTTCCTAAAATCGAGGACATTCTCTTACATAACCATGGTATAATTATCAAAATTAGGAAATTAACATTGGTACATTACTATTTTCTAAATCTGTAGACCTTATTTAGGTTTGACCAGTTGTCTCAATAATTTCTTTACGGAAAAGGAAAATTCTGAGTTGTCTTCACTAGTATTTTTGAAAATTTTTTATCAATATGAAAGTAACATATTTCTAAAATTAGATATGGAAAGGACAAACCAGAGCTTTAGTTGTTTAGCATACTATAGAAAACCTTTAAAGCCCTACCTGTTTCTCCCTACCCCACTCCTTCATATTCCCACAGCTCTTTGTTTATACCCCTCTTATGGCACTTAGCTTGTCCCATTAAATCTTGGATTACATTTATATTTTTACTTTATAATTCTACGGTTATTACCACTTTAGTCCCCTGAATTTCCTGCAGTGCCCAGTAGTGTGTTTTTTACATAATGATTGCTTAATCAATATATATATTGAGTTAGTGGTATGTCAGTAGACTCCTAAAACCCAAAGTATGTAAGTCGGATATTTCTTTATACACACCTGCAGTGCCCAGTAGTGTGTTTTTTACATAATGATTGCTTAATCAATATATATATTGAGTCCTAGTGGTATGTCAGTAGACTCCTAAAACCCAAAGTATGTAAGTCGGATATTTCTTTATACACATTATTTGACATACTTTTATGTACCCGTCTTCCTACTGTAGTTTGTGTATTGCCAAGTGTGTTGTGAGCCCTTCCACAAGTTTTGTTTAGAGGAGAACGAGCGCCCTCTGGAGGACCAGCTGGAAAATTGGTGTTGTCGTCGCTGCAAGTTCTGTCATGTTTGTGGAAGGCAGCATCAGGCTACAAAGGTACAAAACTAAGTAATAGAACTACTTAGAGTATTACTCTCTATCTCCATTTCTGCCTTCTAATTTAGCATTTTGAATCTATATTCTTTTCTCTTTTGACTTAGTCTGTTTTGACTGTTTAATTGGGTATAATCAATTGCCTATTTTTGTATTTTAATTTTGTGAATACAGCAAAAAACAAGACATTGGCTAAAATTCCAAAAATAAGTCAAATGTACCTGATAAGAATATTCATCACTGATGCCTGTGGCAGGGAATAAATCCCTTTGCTTTAATTAGGAGTAAATAATGTATGGGGAAATATAAACTATTATAATAGTGTGCTATACTTACTTGAGAATGAATATGAAATGGGGTATTAAGTAATAGGTGTTTAGTGAAGGTGATGTAATGCCCACCTTTTGCCATTATATTTTCTTACAGCAACTGCTGGAATGTAATAAGTGCCGAAACAGCTATCACCCTGAGTGCCTGGGACCAAACTACCCCACCAAACCCACAAAGAAAAAGAAAGTTTGGGTGAGTACAGATGTTATGCTGTTTCAAAGAGAATTGACATGGGACTGTTGGGCTTGCATAACTTGCAGTAGGAATATTGTTGCTTGAGGATGTCAGCATAACAACTTTTTTGCCTCATTAGGTAAATGAAAGGTCATCCCAGTAAAGAAATCTAACCTAGAAATGGATTGTATTTGAGATATTTTTAAATAAGAAAAGATATTAAAAATAAGAAGTGCTTACCGAATTTCTTTTCTTTCTTTCCAGATCTGTACTAAGTGTGTTCGCTGCAAGAGCTGTGGATCCACAACTCCAGGCAAAGGGTGGGATGCACAGTGGTCTCACGATTTCTCGCTCTGCCATGATTGTGCCAAACTCTTTGCTAAAGGTAGCCAAACAAGCCAGTTTTGTCAACTTTTATAGGTTGTACTTGGTGGAATGAAATAAAAAGTTTTATGCACTGTGTCAAGGACACCATTTAGACACAATTGCTAAGTTCCTGTTCCTGCTCTTTCCTTTGCACAGAGAATTTAGCAATTAGAAATGTTTTGTTAGCTTGTATGGGAAGAATTAAGGCGACTTTTTATTATAGTAATCCACAGAGAAATGCTCTAAGCCAGTATTTTCCAAAGTGTGATTGTTTCAGAAATGTCTTTAGTTGGTACTCAAACATTTTATTTTAATACTTATATTAGAAAAAATTTTAACGAATACATTAAATCTGTTATTTTACTAAATTAGGGTAATGGTGATATAAAGGTCACTATTAAAGTTAATCAAAATAAACATCAATTTCAAGAAGTCTATTAAGTAAAAAACAATAGAGGGAATACATGGATAAAGCAAATTTATGAAGGTTGTACATAGTACTGAATTTTAGGAACTGCTCTAAGCTCTAACGTAAAAGCACTAGGAAAAAGGGAAAGCTTAAATTAACTGTTTTTTACTCCCATATTGCTACCTCTTCTTAAAAATGTAAATATTTCTTTCAAATGTTTAAGAGATAAAACTTCTCTCTTCCATTCTTTTTCTATTTTTTAAAATCTACCTCATGACCTTTATAAATGAGTCTAAAGAAGAGAACTAGTGGCATAAATGAAGCTTTTCTGTGAGTAACTCAGAATAATCTTGACACTTTGCAGATGTGTGAACATTCCATAATAGAATGTGCTGGCACTCATAAATGATTCCAGAAGAATAAAGATTTTCAATTAGGCTGGCATATGTAACTCAAGGGCCTTAAAAGCATTCGTGCAAACTTTGCTTTGCTTTCAGGAAACTTCTGCCCTCTCTGTGATAAGTGTTATGATGATGATGACTATGAGAGTAAGATGATGCAATGTGGGAAGTGTGATCGCTGGGTCCATTCCAAATGTGAGAATCTTTCAGGTACAGAAGGTTGGAGTCTTTTTATTACAGTTTCCTTCTTTCTAGGTACTACTGCATTTACAACCCCCAGAGCACTATAAACCTAAAATTATGGTAGTGTTGTTATTTGAAGTCTTTTTATTTATTTTTTTGGTCTCTAGAATAAGCAACATTTGTTTTGAGTTTATGCTTGTTTATTTTGAACACATCCCTTTAAGGTATGTGTTTGCTGTCCTTTGTGGGTACCGTATACTATTGGCTTTCTAATAACCAAATCCCTTAACTAATAATGTCCCTTTGAAGGTCAGTGTGTGTGATATCCTAGGAGATATTAGAATCTTAATGCAGTTCCTAACATTCACCTTTATAGTAAGTTCAGTGGAATAGTTTCCTCTTCTACCTCTCTCTACTGTTCAGAGAACCTCATTGTAGGTTTTTGTTTTCCTGCATCTTCCTAGATGAGATGTATGAGATTCTATCTAATCTGCCAGAAAGTGTGGCCTACACTTGTGTGAACTGTACTGAGCGGCACCCTGCAGAGTGGCGACTGGCCCTTGAAAAAGAGCTACAGATTTCTCTGAAGCAAGTTCTGACAGCCTTGTTGAATTCACGGACTACCAGCCATTTGCTACGCTACCGGCAGGTAGGTCCAAGTCTCATTTTGTTTTCTGAGAGCTTGTTCTTAGTGGTTTTTACCTAATAATGGAATGGGGTTTTTTTGTTGTTTGGCTTCATTCTTTGGTTAGTTTTATAGAATTACTTTGTTTTAGGCATAACCATTAGGAAAATTTTTAGAGCCAAGAGTAGGACCTTCTTCGGAGTAAGAAATAGGAAGGGACCATAACTTCAAATTCCTTGTTGTTATAATAACAAATTTGGACTTTATACTCTGAAGGTGATGGGGAGCCAATGAAAGGCTTCACCCAAGAGAGTAACCTGATCAGAGTTGCTTTTTAGAAAAAAAAATTTATTCTCACTGGAGTGGAAAGGAAGGATGGGAGAGGCTTGAGCCTAGAGGCAGGAGCAGTAGTTAAGAGGCAGTTTAGTAATCAATTTGAAAAGCACTACTTTCTGTCCATATAAGTTGTGAACTATATACATCTATGGAGTAGTCATTGGGAACACAAGGTATAATGTTGGAAGAACCACATGGATAACTTTAACTTGGAGCTAGGCTGCTTTTTATCTTTTAATAAAGGGCCATTTTAAAAAAAAATAGGAAAATTAACTGCTTTCCATGTTGTATGCAAAAGGAACTGGTCACA
>NW_007727230.1:282615-284274 GCF_000696425.1 Galeopterus variegatus
TTTAAAAAAAAATAGGAAAATTAACTGCTTTCCATGTTGTATGCAAAAGGAACTGGTCACAGTTTCAATTTCTTCATACTAGGTTTGGAAATTATCAAGCAAAGCTCCTAAGTTAGCCTAGCCAAGCTATTAGATAACAGGCTCGTTTTAACTTTTCTATTTGAGAAATCTCTGCTTATTTTCATGTTCTTTGGGTTCTATAATATCAATCATTCAATACCATTTTTATTAATTTTAATAGAATTTGCATGGATGCCTCAGTTTCACTGTTAGATAAAAGAAACATGTCTTTCCTGGCAACAGGCTGCCAAGCCTCCAGACTTAAATCCCGAGACAGAGGAGAGCATACCCTCCCGCAGCTCCCCAGAAGGACCTGATCCACCAGTCCTTACTGAGGTCAGCAAACAAGATGATCAACAGCCATTAGATCTGGAAGGAGTTAAGAGGAAAATGGACCAAGGGAACTACACATCTGTGGTATGTATGTCTCTACAGCAAACTACCCAAATTTCAAGTGCCAGTTTAGCTTTCTTGGATCTTTGGGGGATGAGGCTGGGTATAAATAAATTAAAAAATGATTTGTATTACATTTAATACAGCTTATATGTCATATAGCTTGAGATACCTAAAATATATGAGTTATTTTAACTCTGTTTCAGAAGAAGGGTTGTGATAGGGAAAGTAATGTCTTAAAATGGTTCTTTTATTTGGCTTTCATCTGAATTCTTTGAAAATTATTTTTATATTAAAAGGAAGCGCTAAGAACTGTTTATGGGAAAAATGCTAATGTGAAGTTACTTGGTTCACCCCTTTTGAGATCAGGTCCAAATAATGTGTCTTCTNTATTTGTTATTCAGTTGTTTATTTTAGTCCAAATAAAAAATTGTGTACCTATTTGGGTAACTTACCATGATACAGCTAGTTTAATTGCATTCTTGCCATATTAGCCTGGGCATCTTTTGATTGCCACAAGTTAATTGTGAACTGAATCCCAAAGGCCTTGCCATATAGAAATAGGTTGTGAGTTTTTTGTTGGATCTCTGTGCTGGATGAGTAAGGAAGGAAGAGGAAGTGATTTTGAGAGCATACTGTTGATGTATTAATGATCAATTAAATAATTGATGTATTGTTTTTATATACAGTTGGAGTTCAGTGATGATATTGTGAAGATCATTCAAGCAGCCATTAATTCAGATGGAGGGCAGCCAGAAATTAAAAAAGCCAACAGCATGGTCAAGTCCTTCTTTATTCGGGTGAATGATATTAATAGTTCATGTTTCTCATGCTTACCTATGAGTAATTACTGCACGAATACAATGGACTTGTTTTGTTCTGCTTTTTACTTTGCCACGTGTATAAAACAACTTTTCATTTAATTTTTTCCTGTGATTCTTTGGGAGGAAGTTGGTGAGGTTGCCAGAGTGGGTGGATCTTTATCTTGTTGGCCTGAAATTATTTTTGAATTGACAGAAGCTGGTGTGAAGCTGTTGGGTTTAGGTGGTTCCCAAATGCCTGTTCAAATGTTTACCTTTTGTTTGTTTGTTTGTTTTCCTTTTAGCAAATGGAACGTGTTTTTCCATGGTTCAGTGTCAAAAAGTCCAGGTTTTGGGAGCCAAATAAAGTATCAAGCAAGTAAGTAAATTCAGTATTACTTTTTTT
>NW_007727230.1:285497-286719 GCF_000696425.1 Galeopterus variegatus
GGGAGCACCGCCGCGCTTCCCAAGCGGCGCACTTATCCAGTGCGCCACCGGGCCGGCCCGGGACTGTATTTTTTAAAATATTAGAGTCCTGTGTACTTAGGCAGTTTTCAAATTCTCCAACTTGTTCTTACATTCTGTGGATGGCTTCTGCATGGGGCCAAGACCTGACAATTTCAAGAATTTCATTACTTTGTACAGTTCTAGGTATATTGTAGGAGTTCAATAAATACTTGTTGAATCGATTATTTTCAGCAGTGGGATGTTACCAAACGCAGTGCTTCCACCTTCACTTGACCATAATTATGCTCAGTGGCAGGAGCGAGAGGAAAACAGCCACACTGAGCAACCTCCTTTAATGAAGAAAATCATTCCAGCTCCCAAACCCAAAGGGCCTGGAGAACCAGACTCACCAACTCCTCTACATCCTCCTACACCTCCAATTTTGAGTAAGGCACCAAATAAAAGTCTCATTGTCCATTTCCCTCTATATGCAAGTGATTGACTTTGTGAATCTAATCTTAACTTGGATATCATAAAAGAATTTTTAGGTCATCCTTAAATGTAATAAAATCATTATATTTCTTTCACTTGGGATGTTAACAAGGACTTGATATAAATACTCTTGAGTACTGTAACATATGGTGAGATAGCATAACTTGGAACAATTTTGAAAATGTTTAGTTTATAGACTATAAGCTATTTAAGCTGAATTGTTTTCTTTTTTCCTGAAAATCACACATATTGTTGCCAATTTTTACTGGCTGTCTTTTGGGTTCTAAGGTACTGATAGGAGTCGAGAAGACAGTCCAGAGCTGAACCCACCCCCAGGCATAGAAGATAACAGACAGTGTGCATTATGTTTGATGTATGGTGATGACAGTGCTAATGTAAGTATATTGGGATATAGGGTCCTAGTTAATAGACACTTCAAATGAACTGTCCTTTCTGTCTACGCTTGATGACTAGGTGCCATTTATTTGATAAATATTTATTTGTCACTTAGTTTGTGAAACTTGGAGTTTTTTATAACTTATTTAGTTGATTTAAAAGGTAATTTGCCTTAAATTAACCTATTGCTATAATTTCTACTGGAAGTTCCTCAAAAAGATTCTGTGAAAGTTAATAAATATATGTTGCATAATAAATAACTTGCGTTTAATGTAGGATAGCACAATGGTTAAGAGCTCCAGATCTGACAGGCTGCCTAGATTCATTTCTGTAC
>NW_007727230.1:287639-288094 GCF_000696425.1 Galeopterus variegatus
TCCCTAAACTAAAGAATTATAGTTGCTTTCTTGAGGTTATCTTGATTGAGGTAAAGCCAATATCAAGGAAAACCTTCTTTGGCATTATATTCTTTTTTTTTTTGGGTGGCTGGCTGGTTTGGGGATCTGATCCCTTGACCTTGTTATCAATACCATGCTCTAACCAAGCAAGCTAACCAGCCAGCCCCATCATTAAATTCTTTAAGCAAAAGGAAATCTCTTTATTTCATAGGATGCTGGCCGTTTGCTATACATTGGCCAAAATGAGTGGACACATGTAAATTGTGCTTTGTGGTCAGCGGAAGTGTTTGAAGATGATGATGGATCACTAAAGAATGTTCATATGGCTGTGATCAGGGGCAAGCAGCTGGTAAGGACTTATGGGTAAATTTTGTGAAAGAGATTCCCTCTCAGTTTCCAGATGTTCTTTCTGTGAGCAAATGCAGCCTCACTGA